>NC_044920.1:2419355-2499328 GCF_003576645.1 Ipomoea triloba | reverse complement strand
CCCCCCCCCCCCCCCCCCCCCCCCCCCCCCCCCCAAAAAAAAAAAAGTCAACGTATGGACTCAATTATAGGGATTTGTTCAAGAATTTTAGAAAAACTAATATCAAAGACCAAAAATAAGAGCATAATAATGGTAAGATTGTAAAAAAATTGTAATCTTTTACATTAATGTTCAACATCCCCTCTCCGCTATAATATACCAATAATCTCTCTTTAACCATATATTATTGGTACTTTATGAGTCTACAATCAAATAAATGAACTAAATTAAACCTAATTTCTTTAATTATTACTATGATCTTGATGTAATTGATAATTGAATTTTGTGAAAAAGGTGTACTTTGTAATAGCTCTTCAACCCAATTTCATTAGGGGGGATTAACATAATAGGGGTGGCGCCATTATGTGTGACTTCAAAATTTGAACTTTGGATTGTGTAAATTGGTTAGGGTTGAGATCTGTGAGGAGCAAACGGGTCAATCCCCTCATTTACGAAGGTCACGTTGAGACTCTTATATCAAAATTCAAAGGAAATGAATTAATGCTTATGATATATAAATGTGATGAAAATTTGAAAAGCTTAGCCCGATTTGGGCATGATATATCAATGATATTGATGGAGATATCGAAAACAACCCAAGAATGAGGACCCGGGGCTAAAGACGGTGGCTCGAGCCCAAGATAGAAGATCCAAGCCAGGTAGTTTGACCTAGATGCGGGGGACCCGTAGGGCGGAGCCAGAAATTTTCTCCAGTGCGGGTGAAAGATTAAAATTAACGAGATAGTTTGAAAAAAAAATGAAAAACTTAAATACCGAGTCATAAATATTGTTAGTTGACTAGTGATGAAAAATCAAAATACATCAAGATAAAAAAAAATATTTAAAGCATAATTAATTTGATAAAATAGTTTGAATGAAAAACACATTATAAATCATTCACCTCACTATTAATATTAAAAAAAATAAAAATAAAAAAGAGAAAAAGTCACAATGTTATAAATAAAAATCCAGTTAGAATTCAGACTATTAATATTAAAAAATGCCAAAAACAAAATTTCACTCATCTCACTATTAATATTAAAAAAAAAAACCACAATATTACAAATAAAAAATCCAATTGAAATTCTCACTATTGCTATTAGAAAATTCAAAAAACTAAACTAAGTGTTGTAGGTTTTGAACTATTGGCCATTCCATACTATATATGGAAATAATAGTCATACCATCTAAACCAAAATATATATACATTATATGGGGGGGGGGGGAGGGGGGGCAGCTGCCCCCATTGTGGCTCTGCCACTGAGAACCCGAGACCCAGGGCTCGACTCCCGGGTCCGAGGGCCTAGCCTCTATCGCCGACCCATGACAAGCTACTCGAGCCAGGTGGTTGGACCCAAATCGAAGAGGGGACCCAAGGCCCGGCCTTCCTGGCTAACCCCAGGTGACCGTTGTTCCGCCTCTGAGCCTGCCTCCGGGACTGGAACGGGTTGATTCGGGCCTACCTCGTGACCCGCCAAATGGGCATTGACCTAGTCTTGTGGCTCACACCACGAAATTAGTTGAGTTCATTGAATTTTCCTTATATAAATAGATCATATCTCGTTCTCCTACAAACATCATGTTATGTTCCACCATGTTATGTTATATTACAATCTATTGAATCTTCCTACATCAACCAGAGGAAATACTATTGCAATTATATTATCTTTCTATTTTACCCATTTATAGATATTGTATGCGAGTTTATTGATCTGCATAATTACACATATACTCTAGTTGGCTCCATATATATATATAGAAATACTTAGTAATCGATATCTAGCTACAATCTCATATAATGTTGGCGTAAATATGAACGTTGCAAACCCAATATGCAATTGTAGGTTTTACATTTAATGTACATGTATGAAGATTATAGTATGAGAGTGATGATGAAGAAGACTCTTGATAGCTCGGGCTACAAGATTAAGTGATTGTATTGAGTAAATTAAAGTTTCAAATTCCATGTCTAGATGTACAAAGTTGTATTTATAGCAAGTTTTAAGGTAAAAGTAATTAAATTGTTAGATCCAATTTTCAAAAAAAAATAAAAATTGTTAGATCCAAGTGCTCTAATATAATATTGCTTCAGCCTGATCGAAATTCATATATTATAACAATTGGTGAGGTGTGTTGATTTAGCCAAGCCTCTAGGACAGTCTGCTTGTCTTTTTTAGAGCACTTATCTTTTTTGGAGCAATGGTTGAACTAGGCGATTGTTCAAGCCTCCAATGTCGTAATATATCTATTAGTGTGGTGGATTTGTTTGTACAAAACTAGTGTTGTTAGCTTGACAACTAGTGGATTGAAACAAGTTTTTTAAATGGTGTTATTAAAGCTATCAAAATAGGTCGGCTTGGTTTGAGAAAACCTCAACCTAATTAAACCCTAGCTAGTTTTTTTTTTTTTTTTTTGAAAACACCCTAGCTAGTTCATAACATCATATTTCATCATATGGATTTAGCTAAAAATTAAATAAAATTACAGGTATATACTCCTAAAAAGGGATGCATGGATGAGTGAGTGGAGCATGATTCTTGTACCAAAATGTAATAAGTTGGATTCTTGTTGGTATTCTCGCAGTTAAGCTTGTCGAGTTGAATTCTTGCCAACACTAAAGGGTTGGGCAAATGAGTGAAGCTTGGTTCTCATACCTAAATATCACATTTTCAATTATTGCTAATATATACTCTCTTGGTCGAATCCATCGCAGTTTACGTCTCATATGTGATTTACTAGTATAATATTACATAGGAGCGAGAAATTACCCAGTGCATACCCTTCAGTAGTGGCGGCAGGTTTATTTGTCACCCAAAAATTAGAAGTATATAAAAGTTAAATAAAGGCTAAATTACTAAACAACCTTAACACAAAGTTTAGGATATTTTTCTTTTTTGAGATATGACGAGTCAACTTGTAGCTTACCTTGCTCAACCGGAACTTGTGCCTTGAATGGGTCTCACTAAATCCCAAACTAATCTTTATTATATAGGAGATCAGGTCTACTCATCGTGCTAACCTCATTTTAACAGCTCTAGATATTATTAGACGACTTTTTTGAGTACTCATCATTTTTTAATGTTAGCCATGTGAGTTAATTTTTCTTCTTCTTCTTGCAATGGCAACGGATTTTATTCCATTAATTATGTAAAACACACAAATAAACACATGTAATACAAACAATGTCATAACTCGGTCTATATGTCCAACCTCCCTACATTAATCCTGCTTGATCTACCAAAAATTAAAACTCATGTTACAAGTTCACAATAATCACCCATTCACGACTCTCGTACTAGAAATATATGAGTTCAATTATTGATTATATCCTCTGGATCAAGCTAGTGGCACAAATTCTTCCTAATGTGATTACCTCTCTGCCAAAGACCTTGTGGTCTAGTGGCACCCGATTTACACTCCCATGTGGAAAGGAGTGGTTCGAGTCTTAGTGGAGGCGACTGTAACAGAGTCAATAGAACGTCTCAAAAAAAAACTACTGGTTTAATCATCATTTAACCTCCGCCACCAAAAAAAAAATACTAAGTCAATTTAGAATATATGATTTATTTAAGAGAAAGAAAAAAATATAAAAGACCCACAGCAAGTCTTTTTATTTGAATAATAATAGGTTCCAATGAAGCATGATCTACTCAATAAATGAGAGAGCATTCAAAAAATTAAACTAATTAATAAACTCGTGACAGTTTCAAAATTGGTGGTCCTGCTCAGACACATGTACATGTATGTCTGTGTATTATTTATTTATTTATTTATCAAATTATATAAACAATATATTATAATAATATTAAGTTTGTGCTATGTAGACGTATTTAAAAATATAATAATAATAAATGGAGAATTGTGCAAAAAATAGCACCACTTTCGTAACGAGGTTGAAGCTCGATGTGGATTGTGGAATTGTCATGATTTATTCTATGAATATGTCGAGGAAAGCTAGGTTTAGTAATCTTGGTTATAGTGCTAGTTTGGACGTATGTTGTTTGTTTGAAACTTATAATTACATCAATATTTTTTTTTAATATCATCATTCCAAGTTCCAATCACACTATACTTCTAATTTAATTAATTTTTAAATATTTAACATTGAGGTCGCATTTGATTCAATTCGCAAAATGAAAATAAAGAATATGAATCAGGTTTAAAAAGAAATAGATCATGAATAAAAATGAAATGCTATTTTGTTGTTTGATTAGAATCGTACGTTAGAAATATTATTTAATTTTTGGCTAAATTTTTCAATTAAATATTACATAAAAATTATATGTAGTTATCTAATCTAAAAATATAATAAGTCTGTTCCCCAAGAAAAAAAACATAATAAATCCCAATTTAGATTATAAACATTATGCTGATCCTCCATGCAATTTCATATCAACATAGTAACAATCTTTTTTATTTACAGGAAAGTCCACATTTGCTATTCAAAAGTGCAATCTGGGCGAAGTCCATCTTGTAACCGTACCCTAACTAGCTGTGAAAAGACCATAAGAAGGTAAACCAACCTAAGTTGTCATAACTGATCGACACCAATAAAGTCAATAGATAACACTCACGGAAAGTCAAACTCATAACACTGTGATTATCAAATTGTCCGACCAACTTGCCCGGAAACGTAAACTCTACTCTTATTTCTTACATTCACAATCTTTTATTTTTCAATGTTAGTCTAATTAATACCACGTAATAATTACATGTAGTTACTAAAAACAAGTTATATATAAATTAGAATACGAGATTTTTAAAAGTTAACGAGTGAATTTCAGATGTGATTTTAATCATAATTAATATTGTATTGCTGTAACATACGGAGAATTAATTTCAGTGGACAATTTGAAATACATACAAGATTATGAATATTGTGGGAGAAGATTATGAATATTATTATAGTGAGAGTTGAGGTTAATTAGGAAAGTCTTGCTTAGTTACCGTTGGAAAGAAAAAAAGTAGAAAGTAGAAACTCTTTGACTTTTTTGTAAAGAAATCTCAACCTATACTTTACTTTTCTCAACGGGATGAATAGTGAGTGAACTTTGAGAATTGAGACTGAGAATCATTAAAAATAATAATAATAATAATAATAATTTTCTTTTAATTTAAAAAATGAATAAATATCTTGAACTATTCGAAAAATATAATTTTATTATTGAATTTGAAAATTTTTGTATGTAAACATTTAAACTCTGAAAAAGAAATACAATTAATACTTTTACATTTTAAGTGGTTAAAATGTAAATTGGTTACCATTATAATATGGTCATGCATTTAAAAATAATAATAATTGTTGGCATTTGAAATTGGAAAAACTATATCGTAAGTCTTTCAGTTATATCTGAGGTACAGATTCAATGTCTAAATTATAGGTATATCACTAAGTAATTTGTAGTTCAATGGAAGGACTTCAAAACCATAAATAATTAAGGATAAAATTGTTATTTTAGTTCTTACTAACACAATCAATCCACCTTCACCTAACAGCCCTTTCAAGGTCGCAAAAGTGAATATTAAATCCCTCTTTACAAGGGATAATAGTTTTTTCAAAAAAAAAAAAAAAAAAAGGGATAATAGTTCGAAAAATGCCAACAATTGAAAGGTAGTGCAGAAGATTAATGTCGAGTATTCACATTCAAATGTTGATTTCTATTCAAGTTCAAATTCACCTGTAGAAGAAAATAAATTTTCAAAAGAAATGGTGCAAAAAATTCTTGAAAATGGTGAAACCATTCTAAATTTGTGTCTCAAAGCGGTACAGTGAAAAATTGACATTTTGATAATTTTTTACATCAAGTTTATTTCTATGGTGCATTAAGTGATGGTATGTGGTGTATTAAGTAGTGATTTGTGATGCACCACAATGTGCTAGTATGTGAAAGTGTGAGTCTGTGGTGCACATATCTAAATGCACCAGCCATTACAGAAAATATTTGAGGCCCACGTTGCACTGAAGAGTAGTTTGTGGTTCCCTGATGAGTGGTATGTGATGCACTTATGAGTGTCTTTTGGTACACTTAAGAGCGGAGACACCACTAAGCATATGTAAATGCTCAGGCTGCACAACCGCATGAGAAGGGTCGGTCGCATATGAGCTAGGCCCTACACGCACACACAATTTATAGTTAGATATGTTGTAGATTTTTTGGTCCGTCTGTTTTTTTTTTCCTTTCAAAATCGATAATGAACGAAATAACTAAAATATTTTGAACTATATAATCGATATAACCAATTGGTAATAGAAATTTTTAAATGATTTGATTTTCAGTTGGCGCAAATTTTTTTCACACCCCTACTTGTACATTATTGTCTATGGCATTTTAATCGATTGTTTTTAAACTTTTTATAAATTTCGACAAATCAAGAGAAATTAAAAAAAAAAACAAAACAAAACAAAACAAAAAAAATAAATCACCATATAAACTCCTAGCCTACATGTAATGTGAATTCAACAATTACCTAACAATAACATTTTAGAAGTATTAAAACTTCATTTCTTTTAGAGTTATAAGATGCTCACATAAAGTTTTTTTTTTTTCTAATTCGATGATTCAATTAAACATTAGCAAATAGTTCAAAATTTTATTTTATTCTTTTGGTCAGGCCACGAAGTATGGGTTGCACAATCTCCCAGAATGTTTGAGCTATTTAGGAGGGACAAAACGACAGAACATTGAATAAAAGTTGATGTTCGTCTATTTTGTTTGTTTGGTTGTAAAATCAAATGCAGTATGAAATTGAATGTTTATCCACTTGGTCGTTGCTTATTAAGGTTACGTTGTTGGCCCAATAGATAATATAAAGGGTCACTTGAGTGTCATTACATGGGCTCACTCTTAAACCCATTTCAGTTTTATGATTAGTCTTTGCACTTCTGAATTGGGCTAAGATTATTATCTTCATTAAACCATGTCCAATAATTAGTTTCAATCTTTTAGATTTAACTATGGTCTATAATGACTAGTTCTTGATCTTAATGCTAACTAATTGGAACGATTAGACGTTATGGGTAAAGTCTCCGCAAGATAATACGGAGTAATAGACAAGGGATAGTTTAGCAAAGCAATTGGGCATTAAACCATGTTTGATAACTGGTCTGGTTTGAATCCATTAGATTTAGCAACGATCTCAATGACTAGTACTTGATCTTAATACTGGTTATTTGGGATGATTAGACATTATGGGTAAATTCCTCGTAAGATAATACTGAGTACTCCGTAATAGATCAGGGATAGCTAAGCCAAGTGATTGGGCATTAAGTCGTTTTTTATAGCTAGTTTGAATATTTTAAATTTAGTAACAATCTACAATGATTAGTACTTGGTCTTAACATTAGTTAGCTGGAATGATTATACGTTATTGGTAAAACTCTCATAAGATAATAATAGATAATTAAAGCGATAGGTAAGCATAGCAATTGAGCATGAAGTCATTTTTTATAACTAGTTTGAGTCTTTTAGATTTAGCAACAATCTACAATAATTAGTAATTGATCTTAACACTAGTTAGCTACTACGACTAGACATTATGGGTAAAGTTCCCGTAAGATACTAATAGATAAGGGGATAGCTAAGCGAATTGAAGAAAATGGGCATTAAGTCATTTTTTCTATAACTAGTTTTTTATATGGATGAAATTAAAGTTGATAGGAGTAGAATGTTATTATTGACTAGATGTAGCCACTTGATACATTTGAACATTTTAATTAGGGAATGTGACACCTTTTGTATTTACATTATAGGAAAATGATTTTTTTCCTATAAATTATAGAAAATAACACTTGACCCTTTTACATGATACAACATTTCATTTCTTAATTGTTTGCGAAGTGGGTATTTTTGTTTATGAATTCTATTAGAAATAGATTAAAAAAAGCTACTTAGCAGATAATTGAGGATTGAAAAAAATCATTTCGTAGACAATTGAGTAACGAAAAGTGATGGCATATAATTGAAAGAAGAGGAAAAAAAGTTGCCTCTAGAACTCAGCATAGTAGTTCGTCATCTAACTTGATGTTATGACTAAAGGCGGCAGTGTAGATGTTAGGTTTGAATCCGGTTTTAGGGGCGAAGTCTTGTGAGTTTAAAATTAGTCCGACGAATCTGAGATCGTCTAAGTATTTTTTTTTTTAAGTTTAAAAAAAAAAATTAGGGACAAAAATGCTAGTGTTGTTTTTAATTATTAGGGAGTATGTGTTGTGGGTGGAGTAGTGGGGAATGATGGGGAAGACATGGGCAAGAAAAGCATGCATGTAAAAATATGGAGAGGGAGGGACAAAGCAGATAACAAGGGAATTCGGAAATCCCTAAAAGGCGTAGCCACATTCCGACATCATGTCCGTTCTCTTCAATTCCTTGGATCGCTGTCTGTCTGTCTGTCCTCTAAACTCCTTTTATCCTTAATTAACTCCATTAATTCTTTTATTATTATTATTATTATTATTATTAATTCTACTTTCATGTGACAACTAATTCTATTTTCTTCTTGCTCTAGTGCATGCTCTACCTCCATGCATTAAATAAGTAATTTACATGTATTTTAATAACGATGATGAACATTAATTGTATAATATAGGTATCGGCTCTGTTTTGCACGCCTAGCTAAAAATTGACTAAAAGCTGAAAAGCTAGTAACTACTAAATTAACTAATTGAAATCAAAGTGGCTTTTTTTTTTTTTTTTTGAATAGAAATTAAAGTAGTGTTTAGTAAAATTAATTGTTGAATCAGCCATAAATGTAAATAGATATATAACGATAAACTAAGATATATTAAGATGTTGATTAATGAAGGACATGTGTCATTTTTGTAAATTAATAAAGATAAAAAATGAAAAATTTAAAAAAGCCATAAACTTATTTTGAAATGCTACCTCAAGTAGTGTGTCAAAATAAACTATTATTTTAAACTCCACAGTACAGTTCAAACTTTAAATGATGTACTTTATATATATATATATATATAAAATCTTTGTGATAGAACTAATTTTTTCAATGTATTTTGTATGTACAGAATGTATGTAGGAATGTATGAAGAATCAATAGAGGCCGGAAATCTGTAAATTAGTTTAAGGAAGCCTGAAAATGCATCTTGGGTCTTGAATGCAATAAACACTTAAAAGTTCTACTCAATTTTAAACACAAATTAACTTATCCTTCATTAGATTAATTTAAAAAATAAAAGATAAAAAAAAATAAGAAGAGTAGAACCAAAACACAACAAATGGTATTCGGAGCTAAACTCTTACGTCTGCGGGGCACTCACGACAGCCCAATCCATTAGATGTTTGTCAAGATTACAAGGAGATGAAATGGTAATCATACAAAGGCCACGCCTATTACATCAACATTCATCAAACAATCTTCAAAACATCTTCAAGTGATTGGATTCGTGCAGCCACAACTCTTCTCAATCAACACCACGCCATAGTGTATCAATATAGAAATAAATCAGCTTTTCAATCTCACTCACAATTAGACAATAAATCGTGTAGAATGATGTTCGAATTTCCCTTCTCAAAAGTGTGTTAATAAAGCTTTGAATATCATCCTTTATATAGCATTCTCAAGTAACCAACTTTTCCAAATGAGTGCTGATAATTCTCCTCAAAATATTGATGTCCATTCATTCAAAAACAAGGCTAAAACACTGCTGAAATAAACTGAATTCCGTTTTGGAAATTTTCTGGTAACACTGACCCAAATCCAGTAAACAGTTGGTTGTGATCTAGGAGACCAACTGTGAGCTTTGAACGAGTCAAATGAAATAATGGACCAACCTAAGCTTAGAAAATATAAATAAATGAAAGCTATGGTTTGTCAAATGATTTAGACAACTAAAAATACTAATGTGCATCATTTGTGCACTTACAAAGCCTCTTTTATTCAATATTTAGAGAGAGAGAGTAGAGGGGAAGAGAGAGAATCGCCTCCTCCCCCGTGTGTTCTAGAGAGAGGGAGAGAAAAATGAAAAAAAATCCCCTTACTGGGAATCAATGGCCTTTATATAAGCCCAAAGAATTGACTAACCGACTTTGACCCGAACCGTTTGACCGTGATCCGACCACAAAACAAGAGTATGAAATGTATAGGGAGATCAAACTTGTGGAATATTCTCTATCACTTTGAAACAATAAATATACATTAAATTTTTTGGTTTTTCAATAGTATCCCTTCCGCCGATAGCCAGAAGAGTAATCCTCCGTCCAACAGTCAACACACTAAGTGGTAAGGGACTGGAAATATACATTATATTAATCAACCATAAATAATACTTTTTTTAATCTTTGAAACAGTAAATATACATTATATTAAAGGTAAATCATCATTTTGATCCCTCAATTGTTTCTCAACTGCCAATGTAATATTTGATTTTCAATTAAACTCTTCGATGATCAAATATTCAAATTTATGAAATTTTAAAGCATATGTTCCATCTCAATTAAAAGTCTAAAATGATAATTAGATTGCACGATTATGTTTATATATTATATGGATCCAACACCTTAAACCTTACGAAGGTAAACTAGCAAACCTATAAAGAGGGACTACACATTTAGTGGGTTTAGAAGGCATTTAGTGTCTATTTATTATTTAATTAGAACTGTTGAAATGATTTATTGTTTACTATTTTCTTCAAAACAATCCTATTAAATAATAATAATAATAGTGGCATTTAATCTATCTGTTTTGTAACACCTGTCGTCTCAACTTTTTTCTAATGAAAAGACTTATGTTTCACCTCCGTTGAAGATGTTGGGGATGCTTTGACTTTTGATTTTTGACCAATGTTTTGTATTTTGTTGAGTGACTGAGAGAAATTCACAGTCAATTTAAAAATGTGTATAGAATAAATTATATTCCTATGCAATAATTCACAAACTACATCTTTTATCATTCTTCTTTTTCACTAAACAATTTACAATTATTATTTGATAGTATGTACTAATAAATCACACCTATATACAACAGAATGTGACCCACATGTTTTTTCATTCTAAATTTCATAAGACAGATATGGCTGAGTCAAATTTTGTATACTTAACTTTATCAAAATTCTCAAACTAAATACAAAAGTTGTAACAGCTGGAAAATGGACTTATATTTAAATGAGTTAAAGACAGCTATTAAGTTCAATGACCCAAAGTGAGCTCTCACATGTCCAATGAGCTTAATTGCTTGGAGATTTGAAGCAAATCATCACTCTTATATGAAGACCTACACCTAACTTTCTTATAATTGATTGACTTCATATTCAAAAGTTTAGGCAGATTGTAATTACCCATGTATATCCTCATGAAGAAAAATATGATATGCATATATAGCTGTAAGATAGAGTCTCATATATTTATAAATTATAAGAGAAACATCTTATTCTAATTACGTGATGGAGAAAATAGATATTTCCATATATAGATAAAAATGGATGATATAAGGTGATAAGGTATTTGTAGTGAATTAATAAATAAGTAGGACACAAGTGGAGTTTTCCGTATGCAGTAACGTGTAACTCAATACAAACTTAAGTGTTAACAACCAAAGCAATCGGAACGCGTAATAGACTTGATTGATAGAGTTAATGAGCTAGTTCAAATCATGGTGCAGAGTGTTTTTAGCATGCAAAAGATAAAATCGAGACCGAGAGTAAATCATGCACTAGATCAGAACACACAAGTTTGGTAACCCAGTTTCGGAATAACCATTCCTACATCTAGAGGCACCAAAATATGGTTAGCCCAGCACTTCATTCATTAACCAATTGAACGTTATTACCAAACAAATTGATTAAGAGCGAACACTTCAAGCTGCCACTGCTAATGCTCAGCTTACAAACTACGCTGAAGTTTCTTGGAAAGATGGTGCAAGATTTCTCAATCTTACAAGTTGAGGCTCTCCCTACTACTCTCCCGAGTTGCTATTGTGGTTGACGACCCTTATTCATCAAGCGTCAATCAACTTGAGTTAAATCAGATTCAGCAAGTTGCTTAGTTTAATCTCCGAGATAAGCCCTTAGCTTGAAAGAGTATTGAAATATTCATAATAGTTTCTTAGCTTGGAAATCACCAATTTGATCTGACTGGAAATGAAGTGTATTTATAAGAATCATTCCCAATTATGCTTGAACTGAATAATTGTCTTGATCTTCATCTTGAACTGGTCTTCTAGTCTAGTTCACGTTTGATTTTCAATCTTTGTCTTCAAATGCTGAACTGTGTCTTTTCTATAGTACAGACTCAATCTAGTACAAATACAACATACATTGTCTAAACTAGATCTTGAACTACTGTATTGTTCCATAAAACAAAACAACTAGCTAGGATGAGTGAAAAAAAATACTTTAATTGTAAAAATCCTTTTTCTCAAAAGTTTTTAGTTTATTAACAACAAGGATTTAACGTGAAAATTAAAACAATAAAAATCACGGGCCTAGCCCTTTTAGACTAAACCAAGCCAAAATTCTACATTATATATGTATGTTTTAGGTACATCAATACATGTACATAAACAATCATGACCATAAAGTAAAAGAGGAAGAAAAATACGTAGAAGACAAATTATTTAAGACTAAAATGAGCATGTCACGATCTTTTAATTTTTAAGCCTTTATATAAAGTAATTTGCAACTTCCCTTAATCCTCCCTATTCTCATATATTGACTCCTTTCTTCTTTGATTAATATTATTCCATCACTATGATTAGCTTACCTCCTACAACTCTACTTACTCTCGGCCTATTTCCTTGCAAATTAGGATAACCCGCACTATGCTTTAGCAGTTAGCCCGTATCCACCATCTTAGTCCACAAATAGACCATTTGTAACGATGGAATTAGGGAGAAAGAATTGTAATTATTTGTAACAATGGAATTAGGGAGAAAGAATTGTAATTTTTTGAAAAATGAATGAGGTAGTGTCAATAAAATAGAAATTCAAATTCCTTTGTTTTGTAGGTAAAAATAGAATTACTGAAAATTTCAATTACAATGTTTGATATATATGATAATTGAAAGGAATAAGTAGTATAAAGACCAAAATAATGCACGTTGTAATTGCAATTCATAAGGAAAGATGTAATAATATTATTAGAGCATCACCATCAGTGAAGCTTGAGAAAATAATGTCAGAATTTTAGCTACTTGGCAAGAAAGAGTAAGAGAGAGATTGAAATGGGTTCATCTGCAAATGAAAGTTCATACAACACTGTTTTCTAACAAAATTGAGTAAAGCAGGAAATTGAGTAAGGCAGGGCTTGCTGTGAGCATTTGGCGCACAGTTGGGTGCGTCAGGCGCGCCTAACACCTTCATGTTTTTATTTTTTATTTTTTTAATTTGATTTGTTTTTATTTTTTTTCTCCCCTCTCATTTTCTCTTTCCTAATCACACTTACAAAAACTCCTCACGCGAAAAAACTCCATTGATTAAGAATCTGTAGGTGTGATTAGGAAAGAGAAAATGAGATGAAGAAAAAAACACAAATATGATTTTTTAAAAAATAAATAAAAAAAAATAAAGAGTCTGTCGCATGGGCGCTGTTGTGCGCGTGGCGCTCGCATGGGCGCTGCTGTGCACACAACGCGCACAGCAGTTGAAGTCTAAATGAGAGCTGATCAATTGGTTACTATACTATGCACCTCTAACTTGCAGAAAATTCATTCCTTCTCTCTCCCCTTTTTTCTCATGTCATGGTGGCAAAGTTCTGACATTAACTCTAACAAAAATCATTGGTATGGATGGCTTAAGGATGCTTAGGACATTACAAAAATTATTGTTTTCAAAAAAAAGGACATTACAAAAATTATTAAAAGTTAATTCAAGAATTTGTTAGGTTTGTTTCAGTTCTTGGAAGCAGTTCCTTAGACTGGGAAGAAAGATCCCTTTGACCATGCACAACATATACTTGTGCATGATTATTGATGCTATATGCAAGATAGAGTTAGGCATGGAATTGAAGCAAACAGCCAAACATCTTACGATTCTGAAGATCCAAAAAACAGCGGAATTATTATTTGCAGATGAAAACAAATAGCAGTAGCTACTGCTACCTAATATCATTATTATGAATAGGGATCCCATGTTACTAGGTTCATGTTGTGGGCGTGAGTGTGGGGCCCATAACTTGAATGTTTCAAATTTGAAAAAATGTTGCCACCAAATTAAAGTTTTGTAATAACAGTGAAAAGGAGCAAAAATAAATGGTTGGTAAAATGCATCATTGTGTTTATTTTAATAATTTGTTTCTGGGTAATTAATTAGATATGCAAAGAATAGTCTGCATGGACAATTTAAATGGTAAATTATGGATAAATATGTAAGATTGAGATTATTCTGATAGTCACAATGTGGAATTATACCTAATGTGGTAGCTCGTAACCTCATGTAGACACCTTTCATTATTGAGGTTGGGGTGTAGGAGTTAGGGAGGAATTTTACCTTTTGTAAGCAAGATATAAACAAAGGAATATATATTATTTGAGATAAATATTCACTATAAACTTATAAAATTTTCAAATATCACTTTTTCCTTCAATAAACTAATAACCGCAACATATTGTTTAAACCACTTGTTCTACTTAAACTTAAAAGTTTAAGTTATTAATTAATTATAGCTATATGTATTTATTATTTTGCATACATATCATTAACATGTCTATCATAACCTTTCATGACGCTAAATTTTATTATCGATTGACACCTTTAATAATAATAATAACAACAACAACAAACATATAGAATCAATTCAAATTAGAATAAGATATACAAAATAATGGAAAATGTGATAGCACTTCTATTTGTCCGTGCACTCGGAATAGCTTGATAGTGCATCCGGCCAAGTGCATGGACGAAGTTTATAATAATTACTCTGTACAAAAATGTCAATGGACAGGCTTGATTTTGCCCACAATTCTCACATGAAGCATAGCTCTCATGAGATCCAGACTGTGTATACATATAATCAGGTTCAAATGAGAACCAGTGCTCCGTGAGAACACGAAAACTAATCTCCTAGATTCATTTTGGATGATCAAGGACTAGAACTTAATGAAAAATGTGAAGGAAAAAAAAAAAAAAAAGACAGATAACATTTTTGTGATAATGACGGTACATTTAAAAACGTTGACAGTTATGTTTTCTTAATTTTCAATCTTTGATCATCCTATATGAACGATTAACATCAGTACGCACATTTTTCCGGGATTACTAGTACTTTGGTATGGAATGATATGTCCTACATACACTGTGAGATGGTTGGATTGGGTCAACTCAAATGTGGGAAGTAGCTGTATGGTAGATGCTGGTACTGTATGTACCATTTAGTGGATCCAGGTGAGATCGGATCCGATGCTTGTTCTGTTCCAAGGATTCGGTGGGATACCGTCAAGCAATATATATACAATTTGGCATGCATGCAATCCCTATCCGGGATACCTTATTCCTAGCCACCATCAACTACTATTTGTCATCATAACCCAAACCACTTCAAATTTTTTAGTTTGGTTAGTTGGAATTTGTGGACCATTTGGCTCATCAAGCACTGACCCACTTCGTTTTAATGCTTTTAGTTACTCATGATTGGTTATATATGTTTAGCAATTAACATATAACACATTGCGTTAGTTGTTTTGATCGTATAGTATTGGACCGTTTGGATTATTAAACATTGGCCTACTCCATTTTAAAGTTTTTAGTTACTCATAGATTAAGAATTAACGGATAATGGATTGCATATTAGCGGTTTAAATCATATAGATGGTTTTGGTAAATAGATGTTAGCTTATTGAGTTAGTGTGTTTGACTAGTTGATAGCATTAGAGGATTGTAGAAATATGTTTAAATTGGCAGTTAGACAATAGTTGTTTACATACAAATTGACTTTGGCCTTGTTTGGTAAATGGCTGGTAGTCATAGCTGTTAGCTGATTGGGTTAGAAAGTATGATTAGTTGATAACGTTAGCTGATTGTAGAAAAGTGTTTGGTAAATTAGTTGTTAGCTGATAGCTGTTTTGTATAATTTCTTCTTCTTTTTTTTTTTTCAAAAAGTTGAAAAAGTTACTTTGAGTAGCCTTTTGAATTTTAATATTTTGGAGTTACAAAAAGCTTATTAACCAAACACTTATATTAATTTTTTAACCAAGTTAAACAACTAATAATGGTCAAATAAGCCAAAATTGGCTATTAGCTAGGCTATTTACCAAACATGGCTTTTCTCAAAAAGCTGATAAAAAACTACTTGAACAGCTTTTTGAATTTTATCGTTTTGAAGCAATAAGTTGTTGCAAAAAGCTAATTAATCAAAGACTCATATTGGTTGTTTAACCAAGTCAAATAGCTAATAGCGATTAAATAAGCTAAAATTGACTGATAAGCTAACTATGTTATAAAAAAGAATCATAGTATTAGTTGTTAAGTAAAATTAACTATTTATGGTTAGTTGTTAACATTAAAAATGACTTATAAAATTAAGATATATTTTATTATTTATTTGATTATTTTAAAAATACTACTTTTGAATTTCGATATCATGCATAAAATTTTGAATTGAAAAATTGTTGTTATTGATAGTGATGTTATAAGTATAATGACTTATGAGCTACAAATCATTCGTTTGTTTAAATAAGTGACTAATAATAATCCGTTATCAAAAATATCAATTCAAAATTTCAAATGATCAAAATACATAATGCATATAAAAATATGAATTACTTTCTAAAAATACAAATTAATGGAGACACGGTCCATGTGAAGTAGATATGTTTCCATTTTACATTCTTATATTTTAAAATTGAAAAAAAAAATTCCGCATAGGATATTGGTCTAGTGGATGCCTGACGCTTGTCCTGCGCTGATTGAACCAAATAAGTAAATTTGGCATAAAAATACTTTTTTATGGAAAAAGAAAAAAAAAAGTGTTGAGTATGTCATCTTCTCATTAGAAAGTAATTTTTGTTTTCTGGATCATTAAAAAGTAGTCATTAGACAAAAGAGAAAGAATAAAAAAAAAATCTTTTTGCCAAGACTTTGTGGTATAGTGACACCCGGTTGCACTTCATATAGAAAGGGGTGAATACGAGTCTCAGTGGAGGTGTTATTGACTCTTTTTGTGATTCAGTTGGTTGAGAAAGTAGTTATGAACAGATAATGCAGTGTAACAAAGTCAGTAATACTAAAAAAAAAAAAAAGATTTTTCTAGTAATTAAAACTAGTCATTACGTCACAAGGTATGAAGTAAATTAAAAGTACACGTAACAAAATTTAAAGAGTAAATATATCGATTATTGTTTCTAGTTTCGATTAATGCAAAACACATTGATTAATTAAAAAATATGTCATACATTTTAACCTGTGATGAACTAATATCCCCGTAAATACACTTAACATTTTCCATTAATAAATATAGATTAATTAGTTGGTACAGCCAAATGTAGGCTCCCGTTTACCCCAATTCTTTAATTTTTTATTTTTCATTATCTATTTAAAATTTAAAAATATATACAAATAAATGTATTCACTGTTTTTTTAATTAAATAATTTATCTTTTTACTAATCACATATATGTTGTGTATGTATAGCTAGGATATTAAATATTAACATTAATATTAAACTAATATTATAAATAAATTAAATTGTAGTGGACAAGGTAGTGGTTTAATTTATGTCAAAAATTAAATGGCAGTGGTTCATCACAATTGAAGGAGACAATGTGAGGTTCGAATCGTACTGGAAACATGAATGGTAAATGGTTCATTAGATCTCTTATGTTTGCATGGGCATCCATATCAATGGATATTTAGGTCTTCTCCCATAGTTAGAATTTTGGTGTAGATTTTGAGGATATTTTGTAAATGTGATTAGGAAAGAGAAAATGAGATGAAAGAAAAAATGAAAAGAAAACAAAATATGACAAAAAAATAAAATAAAAAATATTAATATTACGCGCCCAGGCGGGCGCGTGAACTGCACACGCTCGCCTGGGCGCGAATTCTGCGCCTGCGTGAGGCGCATCTGCCTTTTCCAGTGGGGCCACCATAACTTGCAAAATCTCCCAAGAAAAAGAACCCAAAATAAAGCATCCCTTTGCATGTGTTCAAAATGCAATGAATCAGTTTTTTCCTTAAATTTTGTGTCCAAAATGACTAATGGGGTTGGCCTTAGGCCTTCCCTAATAGAGTTTTTTGATGAGTTTTTGGAATAATAAAAATTTAGTGTTGGGTTCTTAACAATTGTGGAAGATGAGTTATTTGTGATGTTTTTGTCTTGCAAAAATGAGTGTTTTACAGATTTTGGTAGGCCCTGCCACTGTGAAGAAGGAGCTGCACCTTACTTTTTGACAGATTTGGTGGTTTTTTACTTTTTTGTATTTTGTTTTACATTTTTTTTTCTTCCACTCTCATTTTCTCTTTACTAATCACACTTACAAAAACTTTTCAAAAATCACATCCAAGTTTAACTATTGAGGAAGGCCTTAGGGGATATTGAATAGTATTAGATGATGTGGAAGGAAGAGAAAGTGGAAAGAGAAAGAAAAGGCTTCTCCAGCAAAATGGGAGTGAGTGAAACAGTAAAATTGCATAGATGCATGGGAAATGGATCAGCTCTGCTGTGCGCGTGTTCGCGCACAACAGGTGCCCAGCACTGCACGCAGGCGCGCCTGACAGCACATAATTTTTTTTTTAAATTTCAGTTTTGTTTTGTTTTTTTTTTTTAATCATTCCTCCTCATTTTCTCTTTCCTAATTACACTTACAAAAACTCCTCAATAACTGCAAAATGTCCCAACTGATAAGGATGCGTTGAAGATTATGATTTGACCGATGGGCTGATTGTGTAACTTGCAGTTTACCTTTATAGTAATATTATGGACGAGATCATGTGAATTTATTGTTGGGTAACACTTGTGTGAGACCGTCTCACGGATCTTTATTCGTGAGAATGGTCGGGTCGGGTCAAAGTATTATGCAAATGTTATACTTATATGTGCAAATATCATACTTATATGCTCAAATATAACACTAATCAAAAATACACTTTTTTTACTTATAAGAGAAAAAAGTAATACATTTTTCATAATAAGTAACGTTGACAAGTGTCCCTTACTTATAAGGGCAAATATAATACTTTTGAGGAAAAAAGTAATACTTTTAAATTGAAGTGTAAAAGTATTGTATTTTTTCTTAAAAGTATTACATTTACCCTTATAAGTAAAAAAAAATTTATTCCTAATTAGTATTACATTTGAGCATATAAGTATGACATTTGTGCATATAAGTATTACAATTGTATATTGACTCGACCCGACCCGACACGTCTCATGGTGAGACGCTCTTACACAAATTTTTACCTTTATTGTTAGTTCGGCAAAACTAATATCACCTAAATATTAAAAAGGGTAACAATTTAGTTAGTTCTCGTTAATTGAAGCATATTTAATTATTTATATGCATAGTAAATAAATGAGATGAATGGAGTATATGTATAAGATGTTTGAATGTTTGGAGGGTGTGGCATGTGGGGGAGTGGGGTGGGGATGAGCTGTTTGTGGATTGTGGGAGACAGCTGCCTGCCACCAATGAAACCTGACCGTTGAGTTCGAATGTAGGAACAAAGATAGCAATGTTTCTCTGACATCATTTCATGTCCACGATTCAACGTAAACCACCCCACCCCCTCCCCCTCTCTTTTTGGCGGGAAACTCGCCCCTTATTTTGTTTTTTCTTTTTTTTTTTCTTTATCAAAACAAATTAATACTCTGTATTAAATTTAAAAAAGTTAAATACATTCTTTAACTTTATGTAAGAAGTCAAATAGGTTATTGAACTTCTGAAAGTAACAATTAAATACATTAATATATTAATTCAGTGCATCAAGACCCAAAATCCTAATAGTCACCTGCAATAGCAGGTCAATAATGCACCGACGAAACTCCAGTAAAATTTCGACTAAGGCGTGACCAACATGTCGCTAGAAAATGTGGCCAAACAGTCTTCATCGACCGGAGAAGGTTACTAGTTTTTATTTATTTATTTATATAAATGTTGTTTTCCAATTTATGGTTTTTTTTTTAAATATTAGGATGGTACATAGGTAGTAAGTTGAATTGTGGGAGATGAATAGAATTCCCGCCAATTAGGGCGAGGGTGTCGCTTTATGGGGGTAAGGCGTAAGCCCACTCATCAAATGTCGCAGTTTCCTTATCCAAATGAAATTAATATTTGCATATTCCCACTTTGTCCGCGTATGCTGCATGGTTGGTACTAATTATTTCACAAAATTAAAATAATGCCAAGCTGTAAAATGGCATTTTTTTTTAAAAAAAAAAAAGAAAAAAAAATTGGTATGCAACTTACAACTCCCTGATTCCCTAGCCTGATGGGTTATGGGTATCATGATAAGCCGCAATTGGAGGTGTTAATTTATCCACAACTCACGGATTATTATTATTATTATTATTATTATTATTATTATTATTATTAATTGGTCAAATAAATTATACAAATAGTCAATTAGTAGAGTCGTAAAAATTGATTTAGCCCGCTAAACTAGCCCGTCATGCTCTGTCAAAACGGCGGGAGAGTTTTGACTTTTATGACTCATATTTTGGCGAGATTTTTAGTCCGTCGGGCCAAAATGGCGGGCTTTGGTAGGCCAACGGGACCCGCCTAGTATGTATATATAATTAATATTAGTGTGTATGTATAAATATATGCTAATTTATTTATTTATATTGAAAAATATGTATTAGTAAATACTACATTGTAGAAATTATTTGTTATCGCCTTGCTGATTCACATATTATGTATTTGATTATTTATTAGAACTTATTGATATATTAGTTATTATTGTGTTCAACAAATTATGGATACATTAATATATGTTTAAACTATTTATATTTTTTTAATATACACTTATTAACTTTTTCGTACGGAGTATTAATTTTTATTTAAATTTACAATGTTTTAAATTTGACAGGCTGCTGGCCAAGTCGGCCGATCCTATTTTAGGCCCATATTTTGACAGGCTTTTTAACCCACCCCCCGCTATATGGCAGGCCTGCCTCACCAATTTGTTTCGACAGCTCTATCAATTAGATCATTCAATTTATTTTCATGCATCAAAGCAAAAAAAAATTAAATTTAAAAAAAATGCTAAACAAAATAAGTGAAAAAATTAATTTGACTCGTTAATAATGAATATGACAACTAAAATAAGACAAAGGGGAAATTGCACTTTTGGTCCCCCAATTAGTACCACTTCTGCAATGTTGTCCTTATCTTTCAATTTGGACACTTTTGATCCCTCAGTTATTGACCCGTTAGTCAATTTAGTCCTTCTATCAGTTAACAACCATTACCTCCGTTTAGACCATGGGTATAATTGGAATTTCACATATTAGGAAAATGCATTTTTGGTCCCTCACCAATAACTTAATTTCCTTGTAATTCTTGGAGCTTAATTGCTTGTTTTCTACAAGGAAATGGAGATCGATGGAGATGAATCTCACACTAAGTCGGAGATTTCTGCATGTAAACAATCAAGATTCTTTCTCACCGGCCACAGGAAATTTAAAGGAGCAAGCTCTAAGCCCCATTACCGGATTCAACAAACCCACCTCGGCTTTTGACTCGTCACTCGCGCTAACTATTCTCATTATATGTGTGTGTGTGTGTGTGTGTGTGTGTGTGTGTGTGTGTGTGTGTGTGGAGCTATTGCTTTTACTTTGACTATGGCTATAAAATAATAGGGCTAGCCCAGATGTGGTCTACAAATTGATGGAATGCCATAAGCTAAGAGAGATTTTTTCACACCTTTGTTTTTGAAAACCTTGTCACGGAGTTTAGGAGAATATATGTGCATCAAACTGGCGACAGCGCTAATCGGGAAAAACAATATATCAGAAGTTAGTCTAGAAATTCTTGGCCGTCGAAAAGCAATAATGCTCGACGATGTCTAGAGTGGTGTCGGGGTTTTCCCGTGAGGGAAGGCCGTCGGGTATGGTTTCGAAACGGAAAGTGGGTGAGGGAAGGCCGTCGGGTATGGTTTCGAAACGGAAAGTGGGTGATTGACTGAGAGGGATGAAGTTTCTGGCTTTCATGATGTGGGTATAGTTAAGTTGAGTGAGAACATAGGTAATGTGAAAACCCCTGTGATGAAGAAGCTTGGCTAGCTCGAGCATGGCGTGTATGTGGCCTTGAGCTGGATAGGTAATGCAGACGGCATGTGGCCTTTGGACCTCCATTATCTAACTTTCCCTCTCTAAGCTTTCTAACATTTCTTTTTTTTTTTCTTTTTTTTTTTGTCGATATGCATATATGTTCACTTCAACCGTAGTTATATACTAGCAGGCTGGTTGTCCTAACTTTCATATTAGCGGGCCGGTTAGATGTCTTGCCGGAAGTTAATAACGACGAACAACTCCACAGTGCATAGTATTCTCCGCCATCAACAACTCCACCGCTTTCCTAGCCTTCTCCACATATTCATAGTCCACGAAGAACACCTTCACCTCACAATGCCGGAGAATGGTGGCAATGTTCTTGGCATCTAGCCTAGTGTTGATTGTGTTCAGCATGGGGAAGAATTAAGCTCCAAGAATTACAATGAAACTTAAGTTATTGGTGAGGGACCAAAAGTGCATTTTCCTAATATGTGAAATTCCAATTATACCCATGGTCTAAACGGAGGTCATGGTTGTTAACTGACATAAGGACTAAATTGACTAACGGGTCAATAACTGAGGGATCAAAAGTGTCCAAATTGAAAGATAAGGACAACATTGCAGAAGTTGTACTAATTGGGGGACTAAGAGTGCGATTTTCCCTAAGACAAATGAAGTATAAATTAAATACCAATTCTTAATTAATAACATCAAGTCTTGAAGTCGGGTAAATAAGGGTTTTTATTTTTAATTATAGTCTCTAGCATATTTTAATCCGTAAATGTGTTGTTAGATTTGAATTTGTTTAGCGATCAGCTCGTTTTTTTTTTTTTTTTTTTTAAATTTTTTTTTAATTTTTTTTTTGTTTTTTTATTTAACCATTTGAAATGTTTTTGGAACAATAAAATTCAAATAATAATGACAACAAATGATGCCTACAAAAGTTTTAATCATTGTGGTTTGGAATTTATTGGGGGCCCCACTAGCAGGCTAGGTAGATTAAAGAAGATCAGTAGACTAGTAGTTAGATCTATTGTATTGCAATTTTAATTCTTGTTTAATGTTTGACAAATTTCAAATTAATATTTATAAAATTCATCATGTCTTTTTTTACATTAATTTTTCTAAGTTATTGTTTGTTAATTGATTAATTAATTTAATTCATACTTCACACGAGGAGAAGTTTAGTTTTCATTTGATTATATAGATGTGGCCGCGTCTTTCCGTGCGGTCGGTGCGGTTCACACCACTCAATGTTATAAAATGCATCACTCAATGATAAAAAACGCAGCACATAAAAACATACAAAACACCAAAAAACACATCACACATCCAAAATAATGTACTATAACTCTTTTGCCCCTAATTGTGCATTTCCAAACACTGTGTGGTGTATATTTCAATACTTAGTGGTGTGTTTTTTGGTGATGTGTACCTAACGGTGCATATTTGTGTGGTGCATTTTCTAACACTGAGTGGTGTATATTTGTATACATAGTGGTGAGGTCGCACTGTTCACACGTTAAGACACGTCTACACTTAAACTCTACTATATATATATATATATATATATATATATATATATATATATATATATATATATATATATATATATATATATAATTGCCATTTTGGTCTACTAACTATAAGGGTCTTGCTAATTGCAGTCCACGACTTTCAAAACTGTTAATTTCGTACCTTAACTATTTAATTTTTGTCAATTTCGGTCACTCCGGCCAAATTACCGGCCAAATGTCGCCGGAAAATCCTAAACCCTAAAATAACAAGGGTATTTTGGTCATTTCACATTCTTGTCTTCTTCTTCGGCGACCTCCCACTTTTTCTTGCATTTTTTCCGGCGACTGTTGCTTATCACAATTGAATGAAACAAAGAGCCGTCCATAGTCGTTGCTTACCTCCTACAAATCCACTTGCTCACTGCCAAACTAATCATTGCAGCCGGAAGAACCGAGTTGCACCGCCGAAGAGGGAGAAAGACCATCCGCCATAGTCGTTGTTCGGAAGGAACTAATACTGACATTCAATGCCTCGCCGAAAAACAGAGGAACTATCGCAGGGAAGAGCTGAGGTCGCTAGTGCTCCTGCCCACGTTGAACAGCCAGATCTGGTTGCTCACCGCGATAACGGAGGTCTCCGACGAAGAAATGTGGGAGGAGTCGCCAGATCTGACATCCAATGTCGTCGATCTGCTACTCTGTTCATCGCGAAGGCGTAGCCGGAAAAATGCAAGAAAAAGTGGGAGGTCGCCGGAGAAGAAGACAAGAATGTGAAATGACCAAAATACCCTTGTTATTTTAGGGTTTAGGACTTTCCGGTGACATTTGACGGGTAATTTGGCCAGAGTGACCAAAATTGACAAAAATTGAATAGTTAAGGTATGAAATTAACAGTTTTGAAAGTCGTGGATTGCAATTAACAGGACCCCTATATATATATATATATATATATATATATATATATATATATATATATATATATATATATATAATCGCGTTCAAGTGAGAACCACTCTGCTAGGAGAAAACTGAGAACGCTTCGCAGTGCGCCACGTGTCCAGATGTAGTTGCACCTAACGTTATAACAAGGTGCGGGCACCTAAGTACATGAATGTTAACAAGGTAATTTACCTGCACTTGTAAGTGAAAATATGTGCAAAAGTGCAAGTAAAATTTACACTGAACATCAATACTAAGTGCAGCTAATGTTATAACTAGATGCACCTAATGTTATAATTAGTAAATTACTTGCACTTGTAAGTGAAAATAAGTGCACAAGTGCAAGTAAAATGTATTAAAGGTGAAAGTAAAATGTACATCGAGCTTAATACTAAGTGCTTCTAATGCTATAACTAGTTGAACATAACGTTATAAGTGGTGCACCTATATGCATGAATGTTAACAAGGTAAATTACTTGCACTTGTAAATGAAACTAGGTGCACTTATAACACAATTACTTGCACCAAAGTTTGAATTATTTACGAAAATGCCACCGCGTTATTTTTTTTTTTAATTTTTTAAATTACATCTGATTCGTTGATCTGAACACGTGGACGGCTGCGAAGCGTTCTCAGTTCTCGCCTGGGTGATGGTTCACACCTGAGCGCCCCATATGTGTGTGTGTGTGTGTGTATGTGTGTGATTGACAAGAAAATTAACACCCCTTATCTAAATGTGCATTTTAAATAAAACTTGTTTTATGATCTCAACTGAATATGTCTGAATATATATAACTTTGTGTAATAGATATCCATCCAAATAAAGCAAGGAGGATAGGGTTATATTGTCCAATTATGTTATATTATCATATATTGCCACCTATATTTACTCTTTAAACATCTCTTATTGCATATGGTGTACCTAAATTTTAGTTAGCTAGCATCAACACTTGATATAATAGTACTTCAAGTCTGTCTAAACTTCACTTTCGGTGTGCGTAGTAAGCAAATGTATAGCCTATGTGTTCAATTGAGTTATCATGATTTACATCCTCCCAAATACTTTGTCGGGCGAGGGTGTGAGAAGCCATTGGGATGAGGGATTCAACATTTGGGGAGCAAATAATAGTAAAATTAGTACTTATTAGTTATATACTCCACATTATTCTCTTGTGATATTGATTGACTTAACAAATAAGATATTAACTCTTTTTTTCTTCTTTCATTTTCTTTCTATCATTTACAGCACGTTTGGTTCACGGAATGAATTTTAAGGGAATAGGAATACTATTCCATAAGGAATGGAATAGGTAAGGAATAGAATATGAATTGTATTCCAGCGTTTGGTTCGCGGAAGGAATAGACTTGGGAATTGTATTCTAGCGTTTGGTTTGCGGAAGGAATAGAAATGGAATATATATTTAAAAGACATAAATGCCCTTGTTTCAAGGAGTCTTCCTGCAACAACTAATTAGATATTCAAGAGTCCTAATAATGTGATGCGTTTATCCTAAGCAGATGTGGATGCTGTTTTCAGACTCAGAGGTAAGGTGTTGTGTTTATAATTAATGTTGGCTTTGGTCTGCTCCTTGCTTACGCAATTTTGGATTGAGTGAAGAATGAGAAGATGCGTTCAGACAGCTCTTGGGATTTCTGATGAGATCCGCGGCCGCCCCACTCGTTTGCGACGGCCATCTACAGAGAGGCCAATCGAGCATCGAGACAGCACCAGGTTGATGCCTTCTTGGAGCTGCGCTTCTGCCTCCCCCGTGAGCTGCGACGGAGCATGATTCTTGAAATCCATTTTGCCAAAAATCTACAACCGTTGCTGTGTACTCTAATTAGGTTTTCCCACTAAGGGCGGCGAGGTGGCTACTATGTCCATGCAGCTTCACAAATCACAATGTCCTTCTCGAAAGTGATTGCTTACAGGTCATCAATGGCATCAATGAAGATCATGAACCTATTTCATCTTTTGACCTTTTAATTTATGATATTAAAAACTTAGCAAGAGATTTCTCTAATTTAAGCTTTCTGTTTGTTAAACGGTCCGCGAACGGGGTTGCTCATGTATTGGCTAGGGAAGCCCTATCTAAGTCTGACTGTATTGACTGTTCATCGGTTCCTTTCCCTTCTATTGCTCACGCTTTGAGCTTGGATCGTTAATAATGATAATAATTTTTTAATAATCTGTCAGGAAAATCTTGTTACCAAAAAGGGTAAAAATGGAAATAAAATAAAATACCTATTCCTGAGAGGTCAGGAATAGGTTAATACCAGGGGGGCCCTGGTAATAGAATACAAATGCGAACCAAACAACGGAATAGGTTATTACTGGGAATGCTATGCCATTCCCTACCTATTCCGTGAACCAAAAAGCCCATTACAGAAATAAGAGTATATGACAAGAGTGATAATTTTGTTAAAAAGTATACTAATCATTTTTGGTGTCACTATATTATTTTGAATATACAAGTCCTTTGAGTTATTTATAATTGATAAATAAAACTTAGCTTCAATGAATTATTATGTTGATAAGTGGTTATTTGATGGTTGCCCAACAAATTAGGGAAGAAGGTGATAATCATGATTCCTGACTCAAAATTATAATATTATAATAAGATTGATGCAATTCAATAATTTTTTTGGTCGAAATTGGACTTGTATAGTTAAAAAATTCATGATAAATAACATTAATGTGTTGACTATATAGGTTGCGATTTTGTTGACTATATTTATCCAATGACATAAACTCTTTACCGTTTATGGATCTTACTGGCCTTAATTATATAGATTTATATAATATCGATTGAAACTTTTTGTTTTGCCTATATGAAAAAAAATTAAATTAGAAAAAAGTTTCAAATTGATTTATTAAGTTTTGTGGATAGTGCAATTAAACTTTTTAATTGAAAAAAATAAAATCGATGAGGTACCATAAACTAGCAAATTAGTACAATTAGGCCATAATGTGATGTATTCAACATGTTACTTATAATGTAGCGCTAACTAGGCTAACACATGACATTTTAATACGAACTTGAATCCTAAGTATATAATTTTTTATTTTATTTTATTTAAATTGAAATGTTTTAAAAAACAACCACTAACCATTGTTGGATAGTTGATGACTATTTCCATTGATGAATAACCACTAGTTGTCTACTAGTGAACAAGAGTCGTAACTGTCTATATTTGAATCCCAAACTTTGTTGACAAATAACCAACAACTATTACAATGATGAATTTAAAATTAAAAATTTCATATAAATTATTTACGCATAAATACTTTAAAGAAAATTCCGAAAAAGTTTTCCTCATGTTTAAAATTTCAAAAATGAAAAATAAAAAATGACAAAAAAGGAAAAGAAAAAAAAAAGAGGGAATCCTTAAAAAATGCCACCCTGTCCGCCTCAAAGAACATCCAGTCATCCCTCCCACTACGCCACTTCGTCAAAACTCCGCCTGGGCCCACCTTCCCGCTTTTCCCTCCCTTCCTTTGGGCCCCACACCCTCTGGCAAAAAAAAAAAAAAAACTCACTCCCCTTCTCCTTTATTACCCCCACCGCCTATCTTCTTCTTCACAACACAACACTCTGCAAATCTTCTCTCTCTCTCTCTCTCTCACTCTCAGAGATGGCTGTTAAAGAACCGGAGTTCTTGTTGCCGCCGGAGTTTTTCACCGCCGACGATATTCTCGCCGGTTACGCCGGTACCTTTGAGAAAACCGCGGTGAAGACGACGAAGCTCGACCCTGACCTCTGCTTCCCGGCGGAGTTCCCGTACGATCTCTGCTCTTCGCCGGCCGCGTCTACCGGAACGGAGAGCGACGAGGAGGAGTTCCTCGCTGAGTTGACTCGCCGCTTAACTCGGTCCTCTCTCGATGAAACTCGCAAGTCCACCTCCCCTGCTCAAAATCACTTTGAGGTACTATATTTTGCATTGCATTTATGTATGAATTTTTTTATATTTTTTAAATTTTTTGTTTTAATTTTAATTTTTTTGAGTGTGTACTGAGTTTATGGTTTTTGGTTGAAATTATGAAGAGTTGGCTTCTGTGTGGGTCGCCCCAATCGACTCTGGCCCGAGTGGGGAGCTGGTCGGGTATGAGTGCCGGGTCGGGTTCACCGAACGGGTCATCTCAGATATCCTCTCCGACTACGCCGCTTGCAGCGAAGAGCGACGCCTGGGATCTGATACTTCAGGCCGCCGCCGGTCAGGTTGCGAGGCTGAAAATGAGGGCCGGAGATGAGCTTCCGGGGACTCGAACATTCGCTCCGCTTCCGCCTCACGCCGCCGTGCAAAATGCTAGGGTAAGCCATTTTCCGGCGCTGCTTTTACCGCCATTTCTGCTCCCAATTTTTACAGATTTTTAATTAATTAAACCTAATTTTGACAGTTACAGAAACCGGTTGGGGCTCAAATGGTGAAGCAGCAGCAGGGCTGCGGCGGCGCTATGTGGGACAACGGATGCTACATTGAACCACCGCCGCTCTTCCAGGCTCGCGCCTCTCGCACCGCCGTGCTTGGCGGCGCTGTGCCGTTTGTGGAGAATGGAAGGTACGGCAGGCCGTTGGTGGGCGGCGGCGGCGCCGGCCACGCAGCCGCCTTGCGCTCCCTGCATTTTCAGTCCGGTCGGCCTGCTATGCCTTTCGGTGGTTCCGCCGCCGCTTGCTGTGGCTCCGGCGCCTTCGGAATGAAAAAGGAGCGTTCCGGCACCGGTGTTTTTCTCCCAAGAAAATATGGCAATAACAATAAACCCATAGATTCTGGGAACAGAACAGGTATTCAAACATTCTATTATTTTGTTTCGTTTCAAATTTCCCAAAATTTTGTATATATAAATTTCTATCCGAGTCATGGACGTTAAACTCGACGGGTTAGGCCGAGTCAATGTTTTCAAACTCAGTAGCTCTGATAAAGCTCTTGTTACAGCAGATAAAGCAAAAGAGCCTGCTTTAATTTTGACCCTTTTTCTTTTCTTTTTACTGTTTGAAACGTAGTAGTCTTCTCTCACCCACTGCAAATATCGATAAAAAAGAAAAAAAGTCTCAATCTTTAGGTGTAAAATCGAGCTTATTTGTCTCTTTCTGGGTCCCCACTCCCTCTGAAATCTGATTCTCCAGTATCCACCCCATCTTCTTAGCTTCTCTTTGGTTCAAACTCGAAACCCAATGAGATTCTCCTGTTTCAAAAACCCAGATTTTTACCCCAATGTTCGATGTGACCTGAGATATCTTGTTTCTTGAAAACACAGGATGCTGTAACCCTACTGCTAAGCTTGTTCATGGTCTGCACAAGAACAACATTGAGGACATCAATGGCGCAGTTCAACCTCGGCTAAATGGTGTTTTTGTTTCAGATTATGGTAAGTCTTAACACAACTTTACTTCCACCTTTTAGTCCAGTCATGTTTATGGAGAGCTAACTGTGAAGAACTTTGATTTTTTATCCAGAAATGTTGATTGCAAGAAGGAATGCTGCAGTGTTAGCCCAGCAGCGGATGAATTTCCGGCAAGAACGCCATGAAGTATGTCTGCCCCAGGAATGGACTTATTGACATTGCAGAGTTTCTTAAAGGATTATCTCAGGGTTTCATATAAAAAAATGGTGTTTTTTGAGCTTAGGAAAGGAGCTTAGGAGAAGGGTAGTTGTTAGGTAAGTCCAATAATAGTTTTGCAAAAACCAAAAACCAAAAAGAAAATCAAGTGGGTTCAACTCCAGCTTTTCAAAAGTTAAGGCCCCAGGAAGAAGAAGAAGAAGAAGAAGCAATAAGTGTTATTATTATTATTATTATTTCTTTGTTTTTTCTTAAGGTTTCAGAAACATATTCTGAAATGTTTGCAGAAGGATAGTTACTAGTTAGAAGGTAGAAGAAGAAGATGGGATTTGATTTATTTTTCTTTTTGTTAAATAAAGTTTTAATTATTATTATTAGCATAAATATCTGGTGTTAAGATGATTTTGGGTGGTGGGATCTCTGCAGACAAGACAAGCAGACAACATAGTGTTATGGTTCATTAATGTAAAATAAGAAATTGGGTGTGTTATTTAGTTTCTTCTATAATCTCTTCTGCAGATCAGAAGAAGCATTGAATATGTACATGTTTCTTCTGTGTGTTTGTTTAATTGCCTTTACCAAACCCTCACTTCTGCCTTTAAAGTCTCTCTCTCTATCTCTCTCTGCGTCTTCTTGGGTTGAGCATTAAAGGCCAGACGGCATACTAGTTCTGGAAAGGGACAACTGGACAACATTAAACTATTCAAACCTAGTTGGTCTACTGACCGGATAATACCATGTTACCATGTTTCTAACAATATAAAATATGGAGTACAAAAAGAAGTTTGTAGTCTAAGTCATGCCAACCAAAACACAAATTAAAATGAAAACACTAAATATACTCTGGATTACAAGTATTTTTTTTTTTCCAAAAATGTCAAATATTTGTCAAATTATAATTAGGGGCGTAAATGAACCAAGTAGCTCGTGAGTCGTTCGGTCAAAGCTCGGCTTGAGCTGGCTTGTTTTGCAATAGAGTTAAGCTGGAGTGCAAATATTTTAGGCTCGTGGCTCGTCGAGTCACTTGCGAGCCATATATATATAAACCAGTCGAGCAGCTTGCGATCCGCTTGGTCAAAATTCGGCTCAAACTCGATCAACTTCGAGCTCGAGTCGGCTCGTTCCGTAACCGAACTGAGTTCGAGCTTCAATTTTCTAGGGAGCACACCTATTATTTATTGACGTCGACTCGACTCGTTTACTACCCTGATTCTAACAAATATTATAATTGTGGGGTTAACTTAGTTTATTCGTCTGATTACTTTAAAGTCTTCAACGAAGATACGGAGATTCAAATTCCATTGCTTTTCTTTCGTGACCTAAAAATTTAAATTTGAAACGGGAATTATATTATTTAGAACTACACTTATGGTTTCAAAAAAAGAACTACACTTATCATTTTCCTTTTAATTATTTGTATTTGTTTAACTTTATTGAGAATTTAAAAGTTAGTTGAATTGGAAAGGACATGGTTTGAAATGGCGGTGGAGCGAACTCATACTGACATGGCTTTGGAATATTTGTCATAATGATGGCGACAATAATGCTATAAATTATGCAACCATCTTTGTTAAAAAAAGGGATTAATATAGACATTGGAGAATTAGTAGAATACTTTTATATTTTAAGATTTTTCAACAGTATTATATGATATTATAATACATTAAAAAGGAAAAAAGAAATGATTGTATTGCTTTTAGTATATTACTTTGAATTATGTTTGGATGTTGAGTATAGACGTGCAGGTGTTCGGTGGCTAACATTATCATTCATTTAATGATCCAAATCCCTACATATAAAATACAATGATCAAATTAGATCCAATTCTTCATCATCATCATCATAGGAAGCATATCCATAAATATAGTTGGATAGCGACATAAATCAAAACTTTATAAAAAATATTCATAACAAAATACGAAACATAATTATTTTGATAAAATGATTTAAACAGAAAATACATTATATAAATCACACGTCTCATAGAAGGTGTAAAAATATTCAAATCCTTGACCTTTCTTAAGTTAAATGCAGGGTCGGATTTTGGGCTACACAAGTTACCTAACAATACAGGGCCTCAAATTTTAAAGGGCCAAATATTTAATTTTTTACCTAGCTAGTTAAGAAATTAAAAAATTTTTGCAATTAATTTTAAAAGACTCTAATGGATAAATGGTGGAAATCCGTGTCTATAGTGTTTCATATAAGATTAAAGGTCAGAGATTTAAATAGGCAACCAGTCACTATACTTTCTAGTGTCGAGTTCCATCCGCAGTGTGTTAAGAATCCTCCTATCGCGGGGTGTTCCAACACTTCTTTTGGTGCCCAACCTACCATGTACCCATTTGCCTTTGTACCCTCTTCCAGCTCAAAAGGAATTGGGCTTTCCTCATCTTTTGCTGCAACCAAATTAGGTCTTATCACCTACAAGAATTTCTTCCCACTTTAAGTGTTAACCAGACCATACAAAAATTCCATCAATTGATGCCTGGTAATCACAGAAATGCTTACAAAGCTCATGTAGATCACTGATTTTGGTTCTTGAGAATCCAGCCATTTCATGAAGGATCTGTGTTCTTGCTAGAAGATGTTGGAGGAGACATGCTTGAGTTGCAGTTTGGCCTTGAGACAAGCATGGATTGGTCCGATTGTGTAAACCTGGAGACAAACAATATGGTGTTTTAGAGTTAATTCCATTTTTGATCCTAGATTCATAGGTGACAATTCACTTTTAGGGTTTTTTTTTTTTTTTTTTTTTTTTTTTTTTTAAATTAGAACATTCACTTTTGGTTCTTCTATTATTATGACATGACCATTTTTGGTCCTTTATCAACAAATCAGTTTAAATATCGTTAAATATAAGAACATTTTCGTCTTTAATTATGAATATTTTCAAAAAAAATAAACATAAAAATATACAAGTTCAACATACTTTGTATAAAAAAGATTGAAATGTCTTTGTATTTAACGATATTTCAACGATTTTGTTATTGAAGGACTAAATTTGCTAATGCCACAATAATAATAGGACCAAAATAAAAAAAAAAAAGACGTACTAAAAGTGGATTGTCACCTATAAATCTAGGACAAAAAATGGAATTAACTCGGTGTTTTATTGAGTCGCTTTATAAAATTTAGCCTTTGACTTGGGTCCAGCCGCATTCGCTCCGGGAAGGAGCTGATGAGTTGAACCCGAGTTCTCCCGAAATTCTTCCTCACAAAGAGAGCTCACTTGCCACTTGAACTACCCCATTGGGTTACATTAGGTTCATTTATAGTATAACTGAAAGTTTATTTTCAATACATTGAATATGCATTTTTAGTTTATTAAATGAACATTTATTAATGGTCCACATTACAATATGGCCCATGATTCATAGTATAATTTGACCAGAGGCAATATCAAAAGTGTATAAAATAATGGGGGCAACTTGAGCCAAATTGGCCAGAATATTAATTTATTAGTAACTACAAAGTTACACGTTTATACCTTGTGGTCCAGTGGCATCAAACCCTTCCCTTTATACGGGTGGTGGTGGGTTCAAGCCTCAGAAGAAAGTTACGTTAGTTACACGTTTGGGGCCATTCTCCTAAACTCGACTCGATTCTCCTAGGCCATTCTCCTAAAGTTACACGTTTGGGGCCATTCTCCTAAACTCGACTCGATTCTCCTAGGCCATTCTCCTAAAGTTACGCGTTACACGTTTACGTTTCTCCTAGGCCATTCTCCTAGGCCATTCTCCTAAAGTTACGCGTTACACGTTTACGTTTCTCCTAGTAAGAGTAGTTACACGGTTTCTCTCCTAGGCCATTATGAGCAATCTAAACTGGTTACACGTTTCTCCTAGTAAGAGTAGTCTATTGATTTTCTTTTAGTCTATTGATTTTCTTTCGGTCTAGGGAGGCCACATATTGGATATAAGCCAGGTGTCTGCCATATTTAAAAAATCCCGTCTAACCCTAATGTTCTAAATAGGGTGATTATGTGGATCATCCCACGAGTCAATGTAATTTGCAATCTTCACACCCCAATCATCACTAATTTGTCCCGAACGGCCGTCTATGCCATGCAACTGTCGCATATAGTGCACCTCTTGAGGGATATTTTGAACACCTCCAAACTGTCGACTGAAGGTTCTCTTTTGCTCAACAATATTCTTGTGAAGTGTAGAATTAGCAGTACACTTCCAAGAGTATACGTTAAACATATCAAGGTAGCCAGTGCCTTGTTATGTTGTTGTAATATTGCGTGATACTAGAGTCCCCTTGCTTTAACTCCAAGAGCTTGGTTTCAAACAGTTCTAAAGTATTTTCAGAAGTGGAATAGGTGTCACGAGCTCAATCCCAAATTTCTTTCGTTGTACAATAGAGGAGAAAATTTTCTCCAATCACAGAAAGCATGTAGTTGATTAACAAAGACATTACCATATGGTTTTTGGATTTCCATTGGCGATAGGTAGTTTCTTTAGGCTTACCGATTTCACCAGTGAAATATTTGTCTTTCCCTTTGCCCTTTGGCTGTTGAGTTGGACCATTTAAGGTAGTTGTGGCCGTTGAGTTTATGACATGTGATTGTGACAGTCTAGTGAGGAGGATGTGAAGAATTGGATGAATCATCTGAAGGTGAGAAACCTACAGGAATTGAAGGATCTCATCAGGTTTAGACATAGTTGTTGGAGATATTTGGTGAGGGACGATAAGAACTAGGGATTTAGAGCCATGCTTTAATACCATGTAAAAAATCCTGAATTATTCTTCTTACTCCTATAATCTCTTAGAGAATAAATTTAGTATCACTCATTACATATATTCTAAAATATATGCATATCAATTTTAATATTTCCACAAATCTGATGGAGTGTGCTTGATAATAGAAATTTTCACTGCCTCTCAACACATATGATAGTAAATCCTATTCTCATTTCTTAGCATTAAACAAACTACATTTCCTTGAATATTATAATATATTTTAATTCATTGTTGTTTGTTCTTCATTCCCTAATTCTTTTATTTAAAAGATCAAGTGAGAGGTCACAAATTCAATTCCCAATAAGGGCATTGGTTCGTTGTGTTTCAGTAGATTGAGAAAGTATGTATGAACAAATACTACATTGTTACAAGAGTCAATAGTATTAAAAAAAAAATCAGATGTCATGAAATGAAGTGCATTTATTTGCTTTAAATTGTCTTCCTCACTGACACATTAAGCTTAATGATATCTTGAATCAAACAATCCAAATTACAGTAAGATGATCCTCCTTCAGTGATGGCTTCTTTTGCCAACTTACCCATATCTTCAACCCTCTTCAACAACTCTCCTTTTCTCTTATCCATCAACTCTCTGATCATATTCTCCACACTACTTCTGTCACACACATCTTTCATGTCCAACCCAACCTTCCACACCTCTCCCACAAACCGACTATTCGTCTGCTGATCCGCGAAGAACGGCCAGCAAATCATAGGCACACCGGCTACTATACTCTCCAGCGTCGAGTTCCATCCACAGTGCGTTAAGAATCCCCCAACTGCAGGGTGTTCCAGCACCTCTTCTTGTGGGGCCCAACCTACCATGTACCCATTTGCTTTTGTGCCCTCTTCAAGCTCCAAAGGAATTGGGGTTTCCCCATCTTTTGCTACAACCAAATCAGGCCTCATAACCCATAAGAATTTCTTCCCACTATTAACTAGACCATACCAAAATTCCATCAATTGTTGTCTGGTAATCACAGAAATGCTTCCAAAGCTCACGTAGATCACTGATTTTGGTTCTTGAGAATCCAGCCATGCGATGCAAGATCTGTCTTCTTGCAAAAGGCTATTGGAGGAGGCTTGTTTGAGTTGCAGTCTGGCCTTGAGACTGGCATGGAGTGGTCCGATTGTGTAAACCTTGGGACAAAAAAGATGGTGTTTTATTGACAGATATTATAAAGTTTACCCTTTTAGTTTTACCATAATCCAGCTTACAAGGTGGACCCAATTGTATAAGGTTCATTTATAATATATTGAAAGTTCATTTTTGAAAAATACTATTCGAATTCTCAAGTTCTACTCTCTATTTTTACTCCCAGACTCAAATTTTTTATTTTGACATTTCATTGGGACCTACACAGTGAATGTAACTTATCATCTCTTGTCACATTAGGGAGTAAAAGTTAGAGAATAGAGATTAAGAGTTCAGAACTCTTCATTTTTAGTATATTGAAGGTTCTTTTTTGGTATATAATTAGAAAAAAAAACTTTCAATATACTAAAAATAAACATTTATCAATAGTTTATATTACAACGGGAACAATGGTCTGAATTAAAAATGAACATTTAGTATACTAAAAATGAACATTTATCAATGGTCTACATTATAAGGTGAACAATGGTCCATAGTATAATTTGAGTTAAGACCAAAGGTAGTATCAAAATGTATAGAATAATGAGGACAATCATAGTAAAGTTAGTCAGACTATTGACTCGGTAACCACAATATTATATAACTTATAAGTTTGACTCTTAGTAGGATGAATTTATTGACTTTCTTCGTTTGAATCGGTCAACAATGCCACTAATTTATTTACTGTGGTCTTTTATTGCTAAGGTCATAATGTGAGGTTTACTTTTTTTTTTTTTTGAAAACCTGAGTACTAAAAAAAATGTATAGAATGATTATTTGTTTGAACATACCTTTGGATATTTGGCTCTAATATGGGATAGGATTGGACCTTCGAGGCCTTCAAAGGTGTTGAGAATGATGGCATGAAGTTGATGGACAAGTTGGGGTTGAGTGCAGACAAGCTTGAACACTGGCCCTGTCATCTCATCTGCCCTACACAAACTTGGAAGGTCTCTTGCCCTCAGGAACCCCTCCATGCCCTTCACCTTTGTCACCAGCGAGTCCATCCCATTCTCTGCATTTCCATTTTCATCCCAATTAGCTTCCAATTATTATACCATGAATCAAGATTCATATTGTATTGTAAACCCTATTATAGTTAATAGTTTCTATACATATAAACAAATAACTTATAATTACTAACCTAACATAATAGTTGCGTACACGTACAGAAACTGTTGCAATGTGTCAACTATAAATACAAAATCTAAATGCAAGCTAGACCTGGTCCGTGATATAATGTGCACATTCCTTTCTTGAAGATTTCAAGAAAGTTAAAAGGAGAGAAAATATTTGCAGCAAGTAATAACCTTTGATTGGCAGCTCGTTGGCTTGGATGAGATCGGGGACGGAGAAGTAAGCCCACAAGGCGGAAGCGCCGATTGTACGGAAATAGTAAACCGGCAAACCCAAATCTCGACTGATATTCAGAGAGATTTCAAGCAAATCGGAGATCAAACAAGTGAACGGCGGCCCGGAATCTCCAGTCCGGGCAATGAGTTCCCTCAAGAACGGCTCGCCGATTTTAACCAGGGAATAAAACATCTCTGCGAGCTCTTCCTGGGAACCCGTGCGGTCCCCATGGATGCCGGCGGGGAAGGTATGGAGGCGGAAACGAGGGCTGAACCGGCCGGAATCGACGTCGGAGTGAGCTAGCAGGCGAGCGTGAGTGTCGGCGGTGAGAAGGAAAGTGACATGGAAGTTGGAAAGATCTAAGAGGTGTGCGAGGTTGAGCATTGAGTTGATATGGCCCTGTAATGGGAAAGGGACGATGAGTATGTGGCCGGAAAACTCCATTAAGAATTCAATTAACCTCGATCTGCAACTAATTCGTCCTCACTCCTCAACCTTTGTGTTTTTTTTTTAATCACTCGATTCTTGAAAAATTATAAGTCAAAGCTGCCGGCCGGCCGGCGGATCCATTTGCATTTACTAAAAAGTCCCAATAAAGAAACAAAGCCGGTTATAGACACTATACTTTATGCTATATTGTGTGTCCAGTATTAATATACTCCATCTGTCATTCTGTCCTCCGTCCGGTTTACTATTCATTCACGACTCAAACCAATTCTTTTTTCATTTACTTTTTTTTTTTGTTAATAATTTTTAAATTTAATTTTTTTTATTTAATAGTAATTTTAATATAATTTCAAAATGTATAAAGTTTATATACTAATATTAAATTTAATATTATAAAAAATTAAATTATATAACAAATAATTTCAGTCAAGTCTGGTTAGTCGAATCAGGCAAATAAAATAGGACGAATTGAGCAATTATTTTTCACTTTTAAAAAAGAGCGGTATGAGACTCTGAGTCCGTGAAATGATTCTTGTACTCGAGACGGATTTGATTTTAAACAACAATAATGATAATGTACTCCGATGGAGTAAAGCTCTCGCCATATGTCATGATTAGATTTATAGAAGATAAATAATAGAAGTTGTAGCGCACCAATGTTTCTAGATGAATCAGAATATGACACTTTAGGGTGTGTTTGGAAACCCGGAAAATGATTTCTGGAAATCATTTTCCGGGTTTCTTTTGTTTGGGAGTGCTTGGAAAATGTGGTCAACGGAAAACAATTTCCGTTGACCAAGGAAAATGGTGCCAATTTTCCGGAAAACAACTTCCAGAAAATTTTCCGGAAATGAGTTATACGCGCAAAACTTGTGGAACCATGGCTAGTGACCGGAAATGGTCCCAAATGGACCACTGGCCATAATGGAAAACTGGTTTCCGGCGGAAACCTGTAGCCCCTTTTTTTTTTTAAATAACATAACTTTAATAGTATAATAATTTTTTTATATTTTAAAATTAATTAAAATGTTTAATTATATAATTCTACCAATTTTCCTATCCATTTTCTAGAAAATGAACCAAACACACAAATACAGTTTTCCAGAATACATCTAAACACCTGAAAATGAAATCATTTTCCGAAAAATGACTTATTTTTTGGAAAATATTTTTCAGAAGTCATTTTTCTGCTTTCCAAACACACCCTAAGCTGAAAGTAAGAAATGGAGTAAAAAATGAGAGTATGTATATTACTCAACAAAAATAAATGTTTTCAAAAAAAAAAAAATACTTCTAGGAATTGGGCCCTCTTCCAACTCCAATGGAATTGGGCTTTCCCCATATATCTTTTGCTGCAACCAAATCAGGCCTCATCACCCATAAGAATTATTTCTGCCCACTATTAACTACCATACCAAAATTTCATCAATTGATGCCTAGTAATCACAGAAATGCTTCCAAAGCTCACGTAGATATAACTGATTTTGGCTTTTGAGAATCCAGCCATGCCATGCAGGATTTGTCTTCTTGCCAGAGGCGGTTAGAGGATGCTTGTTTGAGTTGCAGTCTGGCCTTGAGGCATGCATGGATTGGTCCGATTGTGTAAACCTTCAGACAAAAAAGATGGTGTTTTATTGACTCACTTTATAAAATTTAAATTTTTGGTTAAGACCAAAGGTATATTAAAATGTATGGGATGTGAGAACAATCCCAATAAAGTTGGTCAGTCTGTTTATTAAAAGGTTATAAGTTTGACTTATAGCAATGATTTATTAGCTTTTTTTTTTTTTTTTTTTTTTTTTTTTTTTTTAATTTGGACAACCTAGAAGGGCTTACTTCTTATTTTATGGCCATCTGCCGGCTAGGGTCACAAGACAGAACTAAGTTGGTCAGAGTGTTATCATAATGTTATTGTAACAGAGTCAGTATCACTCAAAAAAAATATTGGATTTAAATCTGGTGTCTTTGTTGTATGAGTTGCAAACATAAATAGTGTCAGAAAAATGAGTATACATTACTTGCACAAATTCAATGCTGAAAATATACCAAAAGAAGTGATAGAGAATGGGCAGAATCATATTATTGACATATCTCTTTCACTTATATCCGGGGGAGGGCTAAGCTAAAGGGAGCCAATGACACTACCTCCAATTTGATTCGTCCAACATAAAAAAAAGACTTAAGGATTGACAAATTCCCCAAGCCAACCAGTGGCGGAGCCAGAAATTTTGTTCAGTGGGGGAAAAATATAGTCAATATAAATTACACATCTCATTATTATTTGATATAGGCGAAAAATAAAATACATCAAAATTTTATAAAAATATTCATAACAAAATGTGAAACATAATTAATTTGATAAAGTAATGCAAATGAAAAAGTGCATTATAAATTACACATCTCATTATTAATTTTTTAAAAAGTTATAGAAAGGTTTGAAGAAGCTGTTTATAAAAAAACACTTATAGTCATAAATATTGTTGGATATAGGCGAAAAATAAAACACATTAAAACTTAATAAAAATATTCATAACAAAATATGAAACATAATTAATTTAATAAAATAATTCATAGAAGACACATTATAAATTACATATCTCAAATATAGTCATAAATATTATTAGATGTATAGACAAAAAATAAAACACATCACAACTTTATAAAAATATGTATAACAAAATATGAAACATAATTAATTTGAAAACATATTATAAATTACATATCTCATTATTAATTTTTGAAACATAACTAATTTGAAAACATATTATAAATTACACATCGCATTATTAATTTTTAAAAAAGATATGTATACATTATTAATTTTTTAGAAGATATGGATACATATTAATTTTAAAAAAAAGATATGTATACATATATAAAAATTTAGTTGACAGCAGCAAGGGGTATGTTCAGATTCGAACACTTAACATTAGCCAAATACGCACATCTACCAACTCAGCTAAGTAACCATTCATTTATATTTATTTGTTTTACTATACTTATATCTAAAACTGACCTATATATACATACTATATATGGGGTAGAGGTGGGGTGAGTGGGGGCAGTTGCCCCCACTATAGCTCCGCCAGTGAAGCCAACTATGGAGGAATCAATCTAAAATCTAGTTTGTATGAAGCTGCGGCAATTGTATTAAATATTTTGCATTTGACAGAATAGAGGGAATTGAAACAGAAAAACTGTTGTTACTAAGCAGAAGCCACCACTTATCGTGATTGAATCGTTGAAGAAGCTAGCAGTATGAGCTAAATAAATGTCTTAGGAATCAAAGATCTTGACTGGTGAGACTCAACCAATTGCTGCCACTCCCTCATCTAGTCATCTCCTATACTTAGCTTCAATACTCCACAATGTTGATGAAGTCACAACAGATGCTGGCCAATTAGATGCAATTTTTTTATCGACTTATCACTTAGCATATACATATTTTTTTTTATATAAATTATAAAATTTAAAAATTACAAAGTTAAGAATTTGGAGTGCCCTGCCTCCCTTAGACCGGTATTATTGGTGGGTTTTTAGCCTTGCTTATAGGCCTATTTTGACAGCTTTAATAGATATAGAATATATTAAAATTTAAGAGTTATTTTTGAACCGAGTTTACCGTAGACCCTGGTAAATGGTATAATTTGCCAGTGGCCAACCTTGCATAGACTAGAAAATCGCCGTTTTTATGTCCAGCTTTTTGCAAGCATATATTCTCTCTGCAATAAGGCGTCAATTATTGTCATTCTGAAATCAGCTCCACCATTGACTCTGCTTTGATTTCGTTGTTGGATAACGCAAGAGATTTAAGCAAAAGGAGTTTTACGGCGGAGAATGGCCGAGATCAAGAGACTAGTCACCGTCGCAGCTCTGCAATTCGCCTGCACGGATGATGTCGCCACCAACGTCGCCACCGCCGAGAGGTCCGAATTTATGATTCGTCTAGTCTTGTGCAGCTTTAAGATGATTGATGTTTATACCGAGATTTGGATTGATGCGTGATTTAGGGCTCATTCCTTAGTGAGTTTATAGTGAAATGATTCTGTTTGGAGAATTGTTATTTATTTATTTATTTTGTGAATTATGTTTTTGAGAGTTGCATTTCGTGGCTCCTTTAACGCAGGTTGGTTAGAGCAGCTCATGAGAAGGGTGCGAATATCATTCTTATACAGGTACGGATTGCTTTTGTTAAGGATACGTTGTTGCTTCGTGTTAAACAATGATGTGTTTACTAGATCTATTTCTTTTGCTAAGCCATTTCTTAACGAGATGATGATGGAGCAGCAGTTACATCATTTATTCATTTTTAGTGCTAAAATCTGATAAACTTTAACTTGGCAACTTGATGTATTATAATTGAGTTTTTTTTTTTTTTTTTTTTTTTTTTTTTTTGTTGGTTAATTTCCTGCTTTTGATGGTCTTACCCTATTCTGGAAAATTGTCTGCTTAAGGTCAGAAGGTCTTCATTCCTTGTACACTTACTCCATGTTTGTCCCTTTGTAGCTAATTCCACTAAATGCTGAGTAGGGATAGACAATAAGCATCAAGGGCAAAGTGAAAATGCCAAAATATGGGCTTAGTGGAAAATAATGGAAATGAAAATGGCAATTTTGGTTGTTGGGTAACTTTGTGAAACAATGGGGGTGTTAACATGGTAATTTTGAAGAATGAGGGTAAGACTATCAAAACTGAACACTATGGATTAAAAATGGCTAAAACTCTATTATAAGTATATAATTCAAACTGTCAAGTCTTTTGAAATTTTATTGGCTTTAGTATCTTTTGCCTCCTAGTTAATTGTATGTTTCTAAGAGTAGGGAATGATTTGTCCTCTTTCCATGCTTTGCTTTTGTCTAAAGTATCGTAGTATATGAATGAGAAGTGGATCTAATACTGGGACATGTATTTTCATTTCACATTGTTTAACTTTTTGGTGAATATATGTAGTGAACAACCTATAAAAGAAAATGAAAAGTGAATTGAAATTGAAAGATGTGCATAGCATGGTATAAGGCTATAATGCTATAGTGTGCGTGAGTGATCTGAGGCATTTGTACTGATTGGTGAATTTAGTTCTGAATGTTATGAACTTAAACAGAGGCTTTGCATAAGCCTTTCTTGCAGTATTTGCTGTAGACTGTTGGATGAGAGTGATCACTCAGTGAAATGAGCTGTTTAAGGAAACATCCTAATTAGGAAATGATCAGGTCAAGCCAAAATCTATAAAAGTTGCAAGATTTAGAAGTGAGCTAAAATGACTAGAGAGGATTAGAAGAGTGACAAAATGGTTAATTGATCTAGTTGAGATCTGGGATAGTGCCTAATTTAATTCCATTTTAAAATTTGTGCAGTGGGAATCTATTTTATATTAAACCTTGAATTCTTATGAATAAAAGGGATATTATATAAATCGTCTTTGCATTTTTCTATGTATGTATGTTTTGAGGTTACCTAAGGGTAGTGATATGTGTGCTTTTTTGGGTCTTTTAAAAACTTATTTAATATTTTTGTAACTTCTTTCTCCTTGTTTTCTATTTCAGGAGTTGTTTGAGGGTTATTACTTTTGTCAAGCACAAAGGGAAGACTACTTTCAAAGAGCAAAACCATACAAGGCACATCCAACAATTCTAAGGTGAAAACTCAAAATTTATCTGGTTTTGTATCTTGTTCAGTTGTTTGGTAATTTTATTATCACAAAATTGCTCAATTGATGATACAGATAAACCAAAATATCCCAGATTTTTATATCAAGATTGTTCAATCCAGCTAGACTTGAGTTTTTCGTGTACATCCTTTACAGGATGCAGGAGCTTGCAAAAGATTTGGGAGTTGTAATTCCAGTTAGCTTCTTTGAGGAGGCAAATAATGCCCATTACAATTCAGTAGTTGTGATTGATGCTGATGGGACTGATCTTGGACTTTATAGAAAATCCCATATTCCTGATGGTCCAGGTAAGTGGTGCGAGACGTACTGTAGGAGTGAAATTTCAAGTCAACTACATAACGAAATTGATTGAATTCCTTCTACTTGGTGTTTTGTAGGTTACCAGGAAAAATTTTACTTTAATCCAGGTGACACTGGCTTTAAGGTAAATTTCTTAAGTTGGTCCTCTGTATAGGTTTAATTGGTTGTGAATTGTAAAAAAGTCTTTAGCATCTATGACTGTGTGATTGAATTTGGGTAACCATTTACACTTAAAATGCACAGGTCTTCGAGACTAAATTTGCAAAAATTGGAGTGGGTGAGAATATATCCTATCTTCATCTTTAAATATTCTTTATGACAATTCGCAAGAAGCTTAGTTAACATTGGTGACCTCCAAAATAATAAAAGTCCAGTCCAAAATGACACTACTATTTTTGTAGGTATTTGCTGGGATCAATGGTTCCCCGAGACAGCTCGAGCTATGGCTCTTCAGGGTGCAGAAATACTGTTGTACCCAACTGCAATTGGTTCTGAACCTCAAGATGACGGACTTGATTCCCGAGAGCACTGGAAGCGAGTGATGCAAGGTCATGCTGGGGCTAACCTAGTAAGCTTTTGAATCATAATATTCTAAAGTTGTCTTAGATAAGTTATTCCATTTGTTACATCTTTCAAAGCTCATTTCTAAGGGAGGATTGCCATTATAACTTGTTGTGAGTTAAGGTACCTCTAGTAGCGTCAAACCGCATTGGGAAGGAGATAATTGAGACAGAGCATGGGAAGAGTGAGATAACATTCTATGGCAATTCCTTTATAGCAGGTATCCCATGAAATGACTAAATGAAGTGTTTATTTGAACAAGGGATTTGACTATTTGAGCTTGCTATTCCAATAATGATTAGGTCCCACAGGAGAAATTGTGGCACTTGCAGATGATAAGGAGGAAGCTGTTCTTGTAGCACAGTTTGATCTGGCCAGTATCAAAAGCAAAAGATGTAGTTGGGGGGTGTTTCGTGATCGGCGCCCGGACTTGTATAAGGTGCTTTTGACATTAGATGGCCGCAATCCATCTCTCTGAACTGAATTCCTCAGTTTCTGCTTTGAGAGAGATGGTTGTAAGGAACTTTTATAACCTCGAAATTTCATCATTTGAATAACTAGATGGTTTAGCTCGTAAGGTGGTATGTCCCTAGAAGAAACCAAGAAGAGATGTTTTGTTGTGGTAAATGACATTCAAGTATCTTCATATTATGATATCAATACTAGCATTTAGCTTCCAAATTTGATCCTCAACTGTTTTTTACATCTAACAGTAAAGTTTGACTCTTAAAACCTCTACCATTTTGTGGGGGTTGGGTGTTAGTATCCTAATGCTCGAAGATGCGAACCTAACTTCAATCTCACACAACACTCTAGAATCTGAGACCAGCTGAAGAACTCGGGAGTCAGGACGATGCCAAAACAGACACCACTTCAACAGGCAAGCGGAAGGAATTTCAAGCCTAATGGATATAATAAGTTAAGTAGACAGGATATGTTTCTACTGACTACTACTCAAACAAGGATATGTTTCTACTAACTACTACTCAAACAAGGTGAACGCCCTAGTGGTAGGCTCTTCTAATCACTACCCAAAATAGAGAAGTTACATAACTCCACTGTTCACTCCTCAATCACAATCTACCCTTAAAAGCTCCTCAATAGTAATGTTAGAGATTTCAGTTGTTTAAAACAATCTATTGCTCCAAATCGTTGGTCTACCAAACAACTAGTTTGGTGTATTGATCATGATCAAAATTTTAAAGTAGCGGATCCGTCAACAACCAAACATGTTCATATTACTTTTGTAAGAGTAAAATGTATTTTCATTAAACAATTTATTTTGGAAGAGAATTATTTTTCAGAGGGAATTATAAAATGTATTTTCATTAAACAATTTATTTTGGAAGAGAATTATTTTTCAGAGGGAATTTAAATAAAGTTTTCTTATTTATCCACTTCTAAAGTAGCAGGCTTGACGGCCATCCAACCAAATGAGCAGCTTTGATGAGCTACTAGTATTTTCTTTGTTTTATTCGTTTTTTTCCATATATTTAAAATAAAATTAAAAACATCACTAAATATAAAAAAGTTCATACAAACTACTCATAGTATCTATTTTTTGGTCCAATTAGTAAGTATATTGATCATACTCTAATCATAAAAATCACCTTTAAGTTCATACTATACTTAAATTCTTATTCACACTTGACTAACTGAATTAAAGAATAAAATGCTGACCAGATTGATTTTTTGATATGAAAAAGTTAGTAATAGACTTCTATTTGATATATATAGTAGACAGGATAAAAGATTATTATTTAATTTAATTTATGGCAATAACTAGAGTTATAAAATTTAATCCATCATACATGATAATATGGCAAAAAACACATACACATAATAATATTATTAATATTATTTTACAAACATTAATTAACCAGAAATGTCGATAGCCTTGACATCAGCCTTCTTGGCCTCCTCCTTGGGCACCGTCACACTCAACACTCCATTCTCCATGCTAGCCTTTATCCCATCCATCTTCACATTCTCCGGCAGCCTGAACCGCCGTAGAAATCTCCCGGAGCTCCTCTCCATCCGGTGCCACGTGTCCGTCTTCTCCTCCTGCTCCCTACTCCTCTCTCCACTAATCTGCAACACTCTCCCATCCTCCACCTCCACCTTCACCTCCTCTTTCTTCAGCCCGGGAAGGTCCGCCGTGAAAACGTGAGCCTCCGGCGTCTCCTTCCAGTCGATCGTCGCGCTGGCGAACCGCGCCGCCTCGCCGGAAACCTCCGGTGCAGAGACTTCGGCGTTAGAGAATGGGAAGTCATAGAAGGGGTCCCAGATTTCGAGGGAGAATGGGTCGAAGACGTTGCTTCGTCGGCCACTGAAGAAGCTTGGAATCAGCGACATTCTTGGGAAAGCGAAATTGCAAGAAGATTTTGGTTAAGAAAGAGCGTTTAAGTGGTTGCTTTAAAGTTTCTGTTGCTTTGTTCGATGATGTGAAAGTTAGAGGACTGATGTGCATTTATAGGGAAAGCGGAGGATGGGAGTGAACGGATGAGCTCATGAGCTTTAGCAATTGGGTCTTTCGTGAAGCTTCGTAAAGTGAATGGTAGAATGAAGAATTATCTAGAATATCGTGGATATTTTGAGATATTTCAACTACTCAAGTCTCAAACATTGTTTATTCATTATTTATGTGAATTAATATCACTTTTGGTCCCTCAATTTTTGAGTTTTATTAATTTTAGTGCACAATTTTAAAATTTGTCCGTGCTTAATTTTGTTATTTTTATTAGTTTTGGTCCTTTCAGCCAAATTGACGACAAAATATTGCCGAATTTTATATTTTAAGGACAAAATCATTATCTCAAAGAAAGATCTTTAATATATAAACAAAAGAAAAATCATATTAAGAGAAAAAAAAAGAGTTTGTCAATCGTCAATGGTATAAATCTCATAGATCTCTGTCGAGTTTCTGCCTGTCTTTCCCATTATTTGCACCAATCAAACACCTATAAATATGATCTTACAGTGATTTTGTTTAGATATTGAAGATCTTTCTTTGGGATAATGATTTTTCCCTTAAAATATAAAATCTGGCAACATTTCGTCGTCAATTTAATCGGAAGGACCAAAATTGATAAAAATAACAAAGTTAGGCATCAAAATTGAAAAAATTTAAAGTTGTGCACCAAAATTTATAAAACTTAAAAGTCGAGGGACCAAAAGTGATATTAATTCTTATTATGTGTTTAGTAATATAGAAAATGGTAGTCATTATCTAAAAATATATACTGAATAAATTACATCTAGTAATTATAATTGGCAAAAGATTGCAAAAGTAAACTAACATATATGTACATAATCTGTTACACATGTTTGGTTAGATAGAAAAAGTTTTCCTTACTTTTGAGTCCGTCTAGTCAATTTGTCGGGAATAGTAGTTGAAAATTTTTAATGGATAAAATGATGAGGGCAATTTAATCTTTTAGTATCAAAATTTCACTTTTGGCCCCTTATCTCCTTCTTTCTCCTCTCTTTAGTGCTCCGCATATCCACTTTCTTTCTCTAGAAATGACTATCTCTACTATGAAGAACATCTTACTACCTCCTAGGTTCTGACTTGGTCTCCAATTAATCTCGAACAAGTGTTTCTGAGCCGCAAGGCAAGTGGCGTCGTTGTCGCTGCCGGAGAAGAACATGCACTAGGATCAACAACCTGAGTCCAACAAGAATGATTTGGCGGAGCCTTGATCATCGAATTCGAATTTTGGTGATGCTGCCGGTGAGCACAATAGCTTGAAGCCTATAATAAAACAAGAGTTAAACACTTAAACCCCAATATAATCGTCGACTATAATGGTTTTACTTGATTTAGTTATAAGTGACTTTTGTACTTAATTTAGTCTTCAACTTTGATGGTTTTACTCAATTTAGTTCTCTATTAAAATTTTTGTTTGTTGGCTGTTAAAACCGAGGTCAACATGGTAATTTCTCCTCTCTCTTCTTTTTGGTCAGATTACCATCCTGTTTGAGTAATCCATCTGTTTGAGCAAGAACATATAGATTTACACAATTATATTGCATACTAAAGACAAAATAAAATTTATGAAATTAAAAATCCAATTAGAATATGTTTAGTCAATACAGCTCATGCTTAGTCAATTTAACTAAAGATGTTTAGTTAATTACACAGGAAGACCACTTAGCCAATGTTTAGTTAATTACACAATAAGAGATTTTCATGCTTAGCCAATTTAACAGGAATAAATTTTGAGGAGAGACAAACACGGGAGATTTTTCATTCTCGACATAACATTACCATGCAAACACAAACATATGATTTGAGGTCGAATTTGAAAAATTTTTGTGCATTGGTGAAATTGTGAAGAAGGTGGAGTACTCCCCCCATTAACAAGGTTCAAGCTTTTGTTAAAAATTAAAATCCTAGAGAACTGTGGTAATGCTAAAAAGAAACTACTAATTGTTTACATGTTAAGAAACTACTTCTAAGGTTCAAGTATGATTTCTTTGTGCATTTGCTTCTAGTTCTTTGTCTCGTATCCCATTGATAAGCAGTACCAATTTGTCAATGGTTGGATAAGGTAAACTTTTAGATTTCTAGGGCTTGGAGAAAATAAGGGAAGAGAATGGGGAATTTGACCATCGATGAAGAAGGGGGAGGGATAATTATGGAGAGGAGGGTAATTTGACCAAAAAAAAGAGGAGGGAGAGGAAATGATTATGTTGATTCTACTTTTAAACGTCAACAAAAGAAATTGTTAACATAAGACTAAATTGCATAAAACTATCAAAGTCTATGGCTAAATTAAGTACAAAAAGTCACTTAGTACTAAATGGAGTAAAACCACTACTTGATATATTAACTCAATAAAACAAATTAAAAAAAGACCGATATAATATCTTTCCAGAATCGCAATTATAATTTTTAATGATATATTTTTAAACATTAATTTTAATTATAAAAAATAAAACTAAATTGAAAAAATTAAGACGAGAATATAAGGGTGTCTTAAATGCATGTTGCTTCGTGCACCTGGTCCGTAACATAATGTAATTAGGGAATGTACTGTTTACCAAAGAGGAAGACATCTACAATGTTCCAGATAAACATCATATGACGAATCGAAATATCTCAAAATATCCACCATATTCTACATAATTTTTTCTTCTAACTTTCCCTTCTCGAAACTTCAAGAAAGACCCAGTCCCGAAATCCCCTGCATTCACTGCCCTATAAATACACATTAGTCCCTCAATTTCCACACCATCCAACAAAGCAACAGAAATTTGGAAACAATTACTCAAACGCTCTTTTCTTTCACCAAGATCAATAGAATGTCGCTGATTCCGAGCTTCTTCGGTGGCCGACGAAGCAACGTCTTCGACCCATTCTCCCTCGAAATCTGGGACCCCTTCTACGACTTCCCATTCTCTAACGCCGCTGTCTCTTCACCGGAGGTTTCCGGCGAGGCGGCGCGGTTCGCCAGCGCGAGGATCGACTGGAAGGAGACGCCGGAGGCGCACGTTTTCACGGCGGACCTTCCCGGGCTGAAGAAAGAGGAGGTGAAGGTGGAGGTGGAGGGAGGGAGAGTGCTGCAGATCAGTGGAGAGAGGAGTAGGGAGCAGGAGGAGAAGACGGACACGTGGCACCGGATGGAGAGGAGCTCCGGGAGGTTTCTCCGGCGGTTCAGGCTGCCGGAGAATGTGAAGATGGATGGGATAAAGGCTAGCATGGAGAATGGGGTGTTGAGTGTGAGGGTGCCCAAGGAGGAGGCCAAGAAGGCTGATGTTAAGGCTATCGACATTTCTGGTTAATTAATTAATGTTTAATTAATTAATGTTTATGTAGTTATATGTGTGTGTCTTATCATTATTACGGAGTATTATTTTTTTCTGTGTGTTCATGTCAATTAGACAATACTGTATTATTATGTATGATGGATTAAAATTGTAATTTCAGTTAATGTTTTAAATTAAATAAACAGGAAAAAAAATTTTTCCAAAAGGTTAATCCTCAAGTACAAGGGTCGTACCTCCAGACACAGACAAAGTATCTGGGAGGATATAAATAATGAAAAATTATTTAAACACATAGACTAGACAAGGGTCGTACCTCCAGACAAAGCATCTGGGAGGATATAAATCATGAAAAATTATTTAAACACATATACTAGATACTTGCCTACTGCGCACAAGAATATTTAAATTTTATTTTTATTTTGACTAGGGTTGGCCATGGCCATGTTGGGCCAATTAAGGCGACCGATAAGGCCCCAATTTTATTTTATTTTATTTTTAAATATTTTATGTATAGTTCAATATTTTTTTTACTTGCATTGATAAATATTTTTTTAAAATAATCTATATAACAGTTTTAATTGTAAATGATAATAAAATTTTAGAAGTAATTGACACCGAAATTTAGGTGAATAAATTTGTATTTAAATATGTACGGAAATATCACTAATTTTAAATTAAATTTTAAAATGTATTTTTCTTTGTTAAATTTTATGCATTATATTTTAAAAAAAATTTATTACTTTTTTACTTTTGTCATAAAATACAATAACTTGAAGTCTGAATTTGGACTTAATTACCTTAGTTATAGAGATTTTCTAAATCTTCTAAGACTTCTATCTTTATATTTCATAGGTCTTTTTAGATAATATTTCTTAATTTTATAAATAGATATCTCTTTGTATATTATAATGAAATCTAAATGTTAAAAAAATCTCGCTTCCCCTATATTCTTGTCTCTTTATTATTATCTTTATGTTTTTCGTTTTAGTATATTATATTTAATTAGATTGCATTTAATTAGATTGCATCTCGAAACAAAAATAGCGAAGGTCCAAATTAAAATATTAGACAGTGTCCATATTTTTAATAGAACGGTCCTGATTTTGACTATTGTATATGTATCAAATTTGGTTCTTGACTATTAATATTTTCAAAGAGTTAATTACTGATTTGGTCCCTCGACTATTGGGATTTCATCACTTTGGTCCTCGACAATTTTTCTTGCCCAATTAAGTCCTCGACTTTGAAGAAATTAACTAATTTGGTCCTCCGTTTATTTTACCATTTGATATCCGTTAAATCGGAACCAAATTGGTAATTTTTATTATAGTCAAGGGACCATTTTTGTAACACCCCCAATTTCTAATACAGGGTTAAATATAAATAAACAACAATTCTTGCTAACCATTTGGAAAATAAATACGGAAGCGAAACTAAAACTTAAACTATGGGGTGCTATGCCGCGCTTGGGCTAGAATCTAAACCCAAACGCACAGGCTACAAGGATTTCTATCTACAAATTTAATTACAACCAATCCTTCATTCTAAACCATATCTAACTACAACATCAATTCAATTTATACTATAACCAAAGCTCGGGTACAAGTTCTACGCCACGCTCTCACTAGCCACAAGTCCAAGTCCTGAAAACAATTAAGGTTTGGGAAAACAAGAGATAAAAGGATTAGCAAAAAAATGTTAAGTAAGCTCTACCCCGCCCTGTAAAGTAAGTACATATATATACTTTTGAAAATAGCTATACTTTGTAAATATATTTTGGAACCATTCAATAAAAGAGTTTGACTCATACCAAAGATACATAGTAAAAATACTTCCCAAAATAGTTTTCCATACATTACTTAAGTATTTAAAGATAACACACACACTACTCAAAGTACCAATAGGTTCATATAAGTAATAGTACTTATTATAATATCTCTCGATCACCACTCATTTCAAAACATAACCTTCCCAAATATCATTTGTAAGATGTACATATAAGTACGGAGGAATTCAATTCCAGCTTTACTCAAGAATATCATAATATAGATAGGGGGGAATTCATAATCATAAAGCATAGCTCATCATATAAGCATTTCCAGTATAGATATTCTCAAAGTCATTCTCAAATATCAATGGGTAGTTCAACTCTCATTCTCAAGTATCAATATAGCATAATAATACATAAGTGGAGGTATCCAACAATTCTTAGTTCATAGATAAATCACCAAGTAAAATATAAGTATGGAGGTACTCAAATCACCGATAGGAGGATAGGAACGGAGCTTACCTCCACTACCGAACCTTGGTTTGTAAGAAGTTTATAAATTAGAACAGAAGCATTTTTGTAATGTGGTGCACTGTCATAATATAAATTCTTTAGCAATTAATATAGTTTTTAGTTTCTTCAGAATTGGTCCTGGGTCATTTTGGTTTGTAAGACTCAAAACAATTTTGTGAAACATAAAAGTAAGATTTAAAATGTTTAATTCATTTAAAGTGGATCTTGATGAGCTTAATTGGGAAGTTATGGTGTATGTTAAAAATTTCAAATTTTGGACATAGAGTTTTGATTTGTTGTCTAAGTTGTTGATTCTTTTTTATGTGACTATCTTTTGGCTATTTTAATGAGTGGGAGCGCGCGATAGACGTATCAACTCCAAGCTCTTAGCTATTAGGGACCATACAATGTATTCTTTTGTATAATTTGGATCGTTTTCTCTTTTCAGTTGTGCATATATATGTTATTTTGAGAAACATTCCTTAGGACCTAAGTTGGAGAATTAAAATGCATGTGCAAAGAAGATATTACTTTGTCAAATAGAAGACATATCACGCTATGATGTGTTTTGTTCTTATTTATGTGGTGTAAGTTGACTAGATCCATTCAGTAATTTGGTTGACTAGGGTTTGTCTTGTCATCATCAACCACTATGTCTGGCCTATAGGCTATATAAAGCTTGTATAGATGGGATACTGGACATACATTTTATTGCACCTAAAGTTATGGTACTCATACTGTTCAGAATAATACCAATACATCATCGAAGGTTCTTAGTCAAGTATGTGGCCAAACGACTAACACTCTGTAGGTCTACCATTCAAGAAACAACACAACAAAATCCATCAACTATAGCGGGAGATCGATCAACACTGCTTCTGCTCCTGCTACTACAAGGTTAGATTTCTCGTACATTCTATTCGGTATCATTAGACTATATTTCAGTCTAATACAATGAACCTAAGAGCATCCTCAATAGTGGAGTTTTTTTTAATGGTTTTTGAGGAGATTTTGTAAGAGTGATTAGAAAATAGAAGATGGTAGGAAAGAGAACAAAGAAACTAATAATAAAACAAAAGTTGATTTAAAAAAATGAAAGTAAAACAACACTTTTAACGCGCCCAGCACTGCACGTGCTTGCAGATGGTACAATATTATTCGAGATGAGTCCCACATCTCTGCAAAAACCCCTCATTTGCAGGACACTATCACATTCTCTCTCTTCCGAGGTGGCAAAAAACTCTTCAAAAATTGTAATAAAGTGACTAATAGAATGCTCATTAAATCACCATTAAAAGTAACAATATCGCCTTTTTAAATCAAACAACAATAAAGACAATATGGTACAATCAATCAATAAGATCAAGAATGTGATTCAAGTACCATATGAACATAATTACAGTATCACATGTTGCCCTGGGACACCAATTCGTAATAAAGGCAGTTTCTCATTTTTCATTTTGGCCCACCTAATAATAAATGTAAAGCATTTATAAATAATACACACATATATATATTAGAAATGATATGAGAACCAATCTCTGACTCCATGATAACTTATCCCATCCATTAAAAAATTATAGATATATAGATGAGATTAAATGTGAATTAAAAAAGAGCATGTACACATATTAGTTAAATAGTTTACATAATTGACAAAAAATTCAATTGAAATATATAGTGTCTAATTTACCTCATCTTGCAATTTTGTAAAACTTATATAGGTCAATTCACATGAGATCCCACAACATCACCATTATTTTGACATGAGCTCAAGATTAGAAATGACAAAGGGAGCCAGGCATCCAAATCAAGTATTTGATCAATGACAACACATGCAATTGTCCGGCAACATGTCACTATTGACCGATATAATTGTTACATATGCAACAACGTCATCCTTCTTCATTCCAAAGTTAACAACTTTAATTTAATCTCAAGCTTTTGACATTTTATTCCGTGCATATGTTTAAAGTTTGTAATAATTATAAAAATGATATATCATTTCTCATTTTCCTCATATATGTGTGTATGTGTCTAATCAAAAGGACACTAGAGAGTAGAGAATAGAGACAAATAAGTGATGACTCATGCAGTGAAAGATGGTAATAGAGAAAACGACAAAAGAGGAAAAGCAATGTCTTGTGGAGGCCCTATGGACGTACTACATACTGAAGCATGCAGGTAAGGACGATGTGATTAAAATGGAACAAATTAAAATCCAGTGGGAAATTAACCAGCACATTTTACAGTGTCTTCCTCGCTCATAGATTCATTAAGCTTAATGATATCTTGAATCAGACAATCAAAATTGCAGTAAGATGATCCTCCTTCACTGATAGCTTCTTTTGCTAACTTAACCATATTTTCAGCCCTCTCCAAGAACTCACCCTTCCTCTTCTCCATCAATTCTCTGATTAATTTCTCCACACTGCTTCTATCACACACATCTTTCATGTCCATTCCTAGCTTCCAAACCTCTCCCACAAACCGACTATTTGTCTGTTGATCGGCAAAAAATGGCCAGCAAATCATAGGCACCCCGGCGGCTATACTTTCCAGTGTAGAGTTCCATCCAGAATGAGTTAAAAACCCTCCGACAGCGGGATGGTCCAGGACGGCCTCTTGTGGGGCCCAACCTATAATGTACCCATTTGCTTTTGTGCCCTCTTCTAGCTCTGAAGGAATTGGGGTTTCCTCATCTTTCCCTGCAACCAAATCAGGCCTCATAACCCACAAGAATTTCTTCCCACTATTAACCAGACCATACCAGAACTCCATCAATTGCTGCCTTGTAAGCACAGAGATGCTTCCAAAGCTCACGTAGATCACTGATTTTGGCTCTTGTGAGTCCAACCAAGCCATGCAGGTCTCATCTTCTTGCAAAAGGCTGTTTGAGTGGGTGGATTTTGAAGCTAGGGTGGCCTTGACACGGGCATGGAGTGGTCCGATTGTGTAAACTTTAGGACATTTGGTTCTGATTTGGGATAGTATTGGTCCCTCCAGGTCTTCGAAAGTGTTGAGTATGAGCGCTCGAGCTTTAACCGCACGCCGGGTTTCGGTATAGATAATTCTTGTCGGGCCTTCTTCCTCGTATCTGCAACAGGATGGAAGATCTCTAGCCCTCAGAAAATCTTCCATGCCCTTCACCTTTGTTATTGATGATTCCAATCCATTCTCTGCATGCATAAGAGTGTCTATTAGGATCACGAGCTTACCACTATTGCACATGATGCTGGAATTGGCCTTAACTGTCCAACAATTCTCTTCCAACATCAGGCTGCATTTATCACTGGGTCACGTGGTGTTGGACTTGGCCCTTACCGGCCTCCGCCCAACATCAGTCAACCTTAACTGCTCTTCTTGAGACTTATATTACATTTTAAAATCAAATGCTTACCACTAAGCTAAAACTAATAAGTAGTAGAGAGAGACAATTTTATTTTTTTATATAGTCAAGTTGAATTTAGTCCTTAATTTACCAGTCTCATCCAATCATCCCCTAATCACATGGTGCTGCACTTAGTTCTTACCAACCTCAGTCTAGATCAAATCTACGTGAAAAACTGAGATTTGTTAAAGAATTGAAGAAGAGGAAGAACAAACCTTTGATGGGTAGCTCACCGGCTTCGAAGAGATCAGGCAAGGAGAAGTAAGCCCAGAAGCCGCAGGCGCTGATTACACAGAAATAGTAAACCGGAAGATTGAAAGATTGTTCGCTAACCTCTAAGGCGATGCTAAGCACTAAATCCGAGATGAAGCAGGTGAAGGGCAGGCCGGAATCGCGATTCTGGGCTATATATTGCTTCAAGAATGGCTTCCCTATTGTGTGCAGGGAGTGATAGAGCTCTAAGGCTCCTTCCTTTGAATCGATACCACCGTCATAGATTCCGGGAGGGAAGCTCTGGAGGCGGAAACGGGGGCTGAAACGGCCGGAGTCGACGTCGGTGAGAGCCAGAAGGCGAGCGTGAATGTTGGAGGAGACAAAGAAAGTGATATGGAAGTTGGCAAGATCTAAAAGGTGGGCAAGTTTGAGCATGGAGTTGACATGGCCCTGTGCTGGATAAGGGAAAATCAGTATGTGACCAATACACTCCACCTTAGCCATTTAGGGTTCTCTGCCACTCATAGCACATTCCTCTTTGTTTCAAATCCAATTTATAGCTTAATTTTTTTCTAAGTAACCCGGTAAATTCAAATCCACTACTCAATGGACACCATTGAGTATGTAAATTCCCTCCTTGCGACCTTAGCCGAAAAAAGACTACTAACAAATCAACTCAAATCAAGTAGGTCAATTCAGTAAGTTGCTTCTTCGTCAATAGTTTGGCTAGGATTGCCCCTATTTATAGCTCAATTTAATGCTAGGGCGGCTTGGATTAGATCTATTAAAAGTTAATAGCAGTTGGAGTCCTTTAAGTATAGTTATTTTGTTATGTTTATTCTTAACTTTTTAGTTAACCATACATAGTTCGTTAACTTTCAAATTTTAACTAGTTGTGGTCATTCCGTTTGTTTTAGCCATCTAGGCCCTCTAAAGTAAGGACAAAGTCGTCCTTTCAGTCTAATTAAGACTAAGCATGGTGGTGTCACTATACTTGGAGGATCCTAGTTGACATTAATTCTTTATATATATATATATATATATATAAATCTGCTCAAATCTAGCCGCGCCTTCCCTCGCAGCCGGTGCAGTATACACCACTATGTATTCAAATATAAACCACTTAATATTAGAAATTACACAACAATGAAAATACAAAAAACAACAAAAAAACACACAACACACCCAAAATAATGCATCATAACTATCCTGCCCCTAATTGTGCATTTATTTATACTATTATTTTTAGACTAAGTATTTAGACTATCATTTTTACAAAATTGCAAACATTTATTTTAGTGACAATTATAAACAACCTTTCATATATTATCTTGCATTCATATACTTTGAATTACCAATTTAAATAAACAAATTCAACATTCAATTACATATATGCATGAACATCTCATATATAATTTTGACTCATTTCCATTTTTGGTCCTATTGTTATTGGAGCATTGTCAATTTTAGTCCACTTCATTAATTTTTGCCACATTGCGGCCAGTCTTATTTAGTCCTTGCCAATTTTAGTCCACCGTTAAAATTTTCGTTAAATGACGACCGTCCAAAACAGGGATATTTTTGGTTTTTTCATTCTTTGGTCATCTCCTTGACCTTTTGTATTGTTTTTCCTTACACATTTTCATCCAATGAAGAAGTCCGACGAAAGCCATGTGAGCCACATTACAAAGCCATGACATTCGCCGGACCTCTTCATTGGATGAAATGTGTAAGGAAAACCACTGCAAAGGGCAAATGAGATGATCAAAGCATGAAAAGACCAAAATAATACAAGGTTAATTTTCTCAGACATTCTATTCAGTATCATTAGACTATATTTAATTTAGATCTAATAATACAATGAACCTAAGAGCATCCACAATAGTGGAGTATTTTTTTTTTTGGAGGAATTTTTGTAAGAGTAGTTAGGAAAGAGGAGATGGAAGGAAAGAGAGAGAAAAAAAAAAACAAAAGTTGATTTAAAAAAAAAAGTAATACAACTCTTTTAACGCGCCCAGCATTGCACGCGCCTGCTAGACGCTTTTGTAACCTTCACGCGACAGACAAATGTCGCTATATTATTTGAGGCAGGTCCCACATCTCTGCAAAAACCATTCACTTGCATGAAACCCTCACATTCTCGCTCTCTTCGAAGGTGGCAAAAAACTCATTAAAAACTGTGATAAATGGCTTACGGGGATGTCCATTAAATCACCATTAAAAGTAACAATATCACCATTTAAATCATATCCAACAACAATAAAGACAATATGGTACAATCAATCAGTCAGATCAAAGAATGTGATTCAGTAGCATATGAACATAATTACAATATGACATGTTGCCTTGGGTACACCAATTTGTAATAAAGGCAGTTTCTCAATTTTCTTGTTGGACCACATAATAATTAATGTAAAGCATTGTATAAATAACACACACATATATAATAGAAATCAAATGAGAACCAACTTCTTGAGTCTATGATAACTAATCTCATCTATTAAAAAATTATATATATAGATGAGATTAATTGGTGATTAAAAATACGTATATACACATATTAGTTAAATAGTTTAAATATTGATGAAAATTTCAATCGAAATATATAGTGGTGTCTAATTTACCTCATCTTACAATTTTATAAAGTTTATATAGGTCAATTCACATAAGATACCAATATTTTGACATGAACTCAAGATTGGAAATGGCAAGGGGACATCCAAATTAAGTGCTTCATCAATGGTAACACATATGCAATTGCTGGGCAACACGTTATTTATTATTGACCGATATAATTGTAACATAGGCAATAATGTCATCCTTCTTCATTCCAAAGTTAATTAAAGTAACTTTAATTTGATCTCAAACTTTTGACACTTTGTTCAGTGTCTATGTTTAAAGTTTGTAATAATTATAAAAATACTGTATATATATGTGTGTAATCAAAAGGACACTAGAGAATAGAGACAAATAAGTAATAACTCATGCATTGGATGGTAATAGAGAATACGACAAAAGAGGAAAAGCAATTTCTTGTGGAGGCCCTATGGACGTACTACTGAAGCATGCAGGTAAGATGTGATTGAAAATGAAAGAAAATCCAGTGGGAAATTAATCAGCACATTTTACAGTGTCTTCCTCGCTCATAGATTCATTAAGCTTAATGATATCTTGAATCAGACAATCAAAATTGCAGTAAGATGATCCTCCTTCACTGATAGCTTCTTTTGCTAACTTAACCATATTTTCAGCCCTCTCCAAGAACTCACCCTTCCTCTTCTCCATCAATTCTCTTATTAACTTCTCCACACTGCTTCTATCACACACATCTTTCATGTCCAATCCTAGCTTCCAAACCTCTCCGACAAACCGACTATTTGTTTGTTGATCGGCGAAAAATGGCCAGCAAATCATAGGCACCCCGGCGGCTATACTTTCCAGTGTAGAGTTCCATCCAGAATGCGTTAAAAACCCTCCGACAGCGGGATGGTCCAGGACGGCCTCTTGTGGGGCCCAACCTATAATGTACCCATTTGCTTTTGTGCCCTCTTCTAGCTCTGAAGGAATTGGGCTTTCCACATCTTTCCCTGCAACCAAATCAGACCTCATAACCCACAAGAATTTCTTCCCACTATTCACCAGACCATACCAGAACTCCATCAATTGCTGCCTTGTAATCACAGAAATGCTTCCAAAGCTCACGTAGATCACTGATTTTGGCTCTTGTGAGTCCAGCCAAGCCATGCAGGTCTCATCTTCTTGCCAAAGGCTGTTTGAGTGGGTGGATTTGGAAGCTAGGGTGGCCATGAGACGGGCATGGAGTGGTCCGATTGTGTAAACTTTAGGACATTTGGTTCTGATTTGGGATAGTATTGGTCCTTCAAGGTCTTCAAAAGTGTTGAGTATGAGCGCTCGAGCTTCAACCGCACGCCGGGTTTCAGTATAGACAATTCTTGCCGTGTCATCTTCCTCGTATCTGCACCAGGATGGAAGATCTCTTGCCCTAAGAAAATCTTCCATGCCCTTCACCTTTGTTATTGGTGATTCCATTCCATTCTCTGCATGCACGAGAGTCTGTTAAGATCAAGAGCTTACTACTACGCCACATGATGTTGGACTTGATCTTTACTGGCCTCTGTGCAACAATCTTTTACTGGACTTTGCCTAACAATACCCTCCTAGCACCAGTGTTTCTATCACTATGTCATGGTGCTGGACCCAACAATCCTTTACTGGCTTCTGCCTAACAATTTCCTCTCAGCACCAGCCCACATTTATCATTAAGTCATGATGCTTGACTTGGCCCTTATCGGACTCAGCCCAAAGCAAGCTTGTCTTAACTTCTTTTGTTGGGATTCATATCACTTTTTAGAATTAAACGTTACTTTAAAAGTTATAGCTAGCAAGTAATACAAGTTTAACTAAGGTTCTGAACTTTGTCCTTTACCAGCCTCAGCTCAACAGTTGCTTAATTATGGTATTGGATTTGGTCCTTACCTGCCTCTTCCCAAATAGGGAGAGAGGATCAAATCTACGTGAAAAAGCACATAGATTTGTTGAGGAATTGAAGAGGAGAAAGAACAAACCTTTGATGGGTAGCTCGCCGGCTTCGAAGAGATCAGGCAAGGAGAAGAAAGCCCAGAAGGCGCAGGCGCCGATAGTACGGAAATAGTAAACCGGAAGATTGAAACATTGTTCGCTAACCTCCAAGGCGATGCTAAGCACTAAATCCGAGATGAAGCAGGTGAAGGGCAGGCCGGAATCGCGATTGTGGGCTATATATTGCTTCAAGAATGGCTTCGCTATTGTGTGCAGGGAGTGATAGAGCTCTAAGGCTCCTTCCCTTGAATCGATACCACCGTCATAGATTCCGGGAGGGAAGCTCTTGAGGCGGAAACGGGGGCTGAAACGGCCGGAGTCGACGTCGGTGAGAGCCAGAAGGCGAGCGTGAATGGTGGAGGAGACAAAGAAAGTGATATGGAAGTTGGCAAGATCTAAAAGGTGGGCAAGTTTGAGCATGGAGTTGACATGGCCCTGTGCTGGGTAAGGGAAAATCAGTATATGACCAATACACTCCACCTGAGCCATTTAGGGTTACGTTCTATGCCACTCATAGCACATTCCTCTTTGTTTCAACTCCAATTTATAGCTCAATTTTTTTTATAAGTAACCCGGTAAATTCAAATCCACTATTAATGGTGTACATTGGTATGTAAATTCCATCCTTGTGACCTTAGCTGAAAAAAGACTACTAACAAATCAACTCAAATCAAGTAGGTCAATTCAGTAGCTTACTTCGTCAATAGTTTGGCTAGGATTGCCCCTATTTATAGCTCAATTTAAATCTAGGGCGGCTTGTATTAGATCTATTAAAAGTTAATAGCAGTTGAAGTCCTTCAAGTATAGTGATTTTACTATGTTTAGTCTTAACTTTTTAGTTAACCATCCATAGTTCGTTAACTTTCAAATTTTAACTAATTGTGATCCTTCCGTTAGTTTTAGCCGTTTAAGCCCTCTAAAGTAAGGACAAAGTCGTCCTTTCAGTCTAATTAAGACTAAGCATGGTGGTGTCACTATACTTGGAGGATCCTTAGTTGACATTAATTCTATATATATATATAGGATCGCGTTCAGGTGCGAACTGGCCGCCCAGGAGAGAATTGCGAACGAATCACAGCGCGCCACGTGTCCGGAATGTAGTTGCACCTAACGTTATAACTAGGTGCACGTCATGTTATAACTAGGTGCACATAGGTGTACCCAGGTGCATAAATGTTAACAAGGTAAATTACTTGCACCTGCAAGTGAAAATAAGTGCACACGTGCAAGTAAAATGTATTACAAGTGCAAGTAAATTATACAATGAGCATCAATACTAAGTGCACCTAATGTTATAACTAGGTGCACCTAATGCTATAACTAGGTGCGCATAGGTTACACCCAGGTGCATGAATGTTAACAAAATAAATTACTTGCATAAGTGCAAGTAAAATGTATTGCAAATTGAAGTAAAATGTATTACAGGTGCAAATGAATTGTACAGTGAGCATCAATACTAAGTGCACCTAATGTTATAACTAGGTGCACTTAATGTTATAACTAGGTGCAATCTATGTTATAACTAGGTGCACCCTATGTTATAACTAGGTGCACCTAGGTTGCACCCAGGTGCATGAATATTAACAAGGTAAATTACTTGCATTTGTAAGTGAAAGTATTTGCGAAAATAGGTGCATGAATATTAAAAAGGTAAATTACTTGCACTTGTAAGTGAAAATAGGTGCGAAAATATGTGCACTTGTAAGTGAAACTAGGTGCACTTGTAAGTGAAACTAGGTGCACTTTTAAGTGAAACTAGGTGCACCAAAGTTCCAGTTATTTACGAAAATGCCACCGCGTCATTTTTTTAAAATTGCATCTGATTCGTTGATCTGGACACGTGGACGACTGTGGAGCGTTCTCATTTCCTAACTGGGCGAGAGTTCGCACCAGAGTGCAACCCTATATATATATATATATATATATATATATATATATATATATATATATATATAAATCTGCTCAAATGTAGTCACCCCTTCCCGTGCGGCCGGTGTAGTATATACCACTATGTATTCAAATATACACCACTCAATATTAGAAAATGCACAACGATGAAAATACACAAAACACCAAAAACACACAACACACCCAAAATAATGCACCATAACTACCCTGCCCCTAATTATGCATTTCTGAACACTGTGTGGTGTATATTTGAATGCTTAGTGGTGTCTTTTTTTGGTGATATGCATATTTGTGTTGTGCATTTTTTAACATTGAGTGGTGTATATTTGTATACATAGAAATATATATAATATCTACTATACTAATAAGAGCCAAAGAGAGTTAGGCCTAAAATGGGTAGAAAAAATGGCGGTCAAATTATTTAATCAAATGGATGGTTCAGATGAATTATTTAATCAAATAGATGGTTAAGATAATTCAAATTAATATTATTAATAGTGATTACCCAATTTAACCTTACTTTTATGATTATCCCTTAAGTTTTCCGTTAAATATTCTCTTCTTTGTTAATATTCCGTTAACTTTTAACTTACCCATTAATTTCTATAAAAAAGATTTTAGGTTCGAACCTCATCTCAATCAAATTTGACATAATTAAGTTTGTCACTTTATTTACTCTTATTAAATTAAATAAATAAATTAGTAGCTACAACAAAAAATGATACATATGTATTTCTTTAATTTAGAATTATGTGTCTACAATACTTTTATTTGAAAAAATTATTCATTATCAAAAAATTAAATTAAATAAGAGAAATAATTCCATTAGTTATATTGTTTTTATTTTCTCTCCTGCAAAGATTCTTTACATTCTAATTTATCAATTGATATTCATTACATTGTCCTACTATACTAATAAGAGCCAAAGAGAGTTAGGCCTAAAATGGGTAGAAAAAATGGCGGTCAAATTATTTAATCAAATAGATGGTTAAGATAATTCAGATTAATATTATTAATAGTGATTACCCAATTTAACCTTACTTTTATGATTATCCCTTAAGTTTTCCGTTAAATATTCTCTTCTTTGTTAATATTCCGTTAACTTTTAACTTACCCATTAATTTCTATAAGAAAGATCTTAGGTTCGAACCTCATCTTAATCAAATTTGACATAATTAAGTTTGTCACTTTATTTACTCTTATTAAATTAAATAAATAAATTAGTAGCTACAACGAAAAATGATACATATGTATTTCTTTAATTTAGAATTATGTGTCTACAATACCTTTATTTGAAAAAATTATTCATTATCAAAAAATTAAATTAAATAAGAGAAATAATTTCATTAGTTATATTGTCTTTATTTTCTCTCATGCAAAGATTCTTTACATTCTAATTTATCAATTGATATCCATTACATTGTCCATTATCTTATTTTTACAATATCTTGTAATTAAATATCAAAGTTATAGTACAAAATATTGTTATATATTTATTTACCAAGTATTTTATTAATACTATGAAAAAAACATTTAAAATAATTTGAAGCTAATTATATTAACTACTTAGGGATTGGTTGACAAAGAGAGTACTCAAATAACCCAATAAATTGAAGCGGAATCGCTCTATTTTACTTTTATTGAATTAAATAAATTAGTAGTTATACTAAAAAATGATACATATGTATTTCTTTAATACCATGAAAAAAATAAAAAAATAAAATAGTTTGAAACCAATCATATTAACTACTTGGGGGATTTGTTTACAATAAAAGTACTCAAATAATCCATTACCCAGCAAATTGAAGCGAGAAACTACCTTTTAATATCTTTGGAATATATAATATTTTAAAATTTCAAAATTTTATTAATTTATTTAATCTTTTTTCTTAAACTAAGGATTTCTTTATACACAATAACTCATTCAACAATAATGGTTGAACCAAATGAACCCAAGCAGAACACCTAAAGGAAAGTCCATAGCTCATATATCATAATCTCATTGCATGACGTTGTCATCTATGCTACCAACAATAACCGAATTGCAAATAACACACTACCAACAAAAAGGAAGAAAACAAATAGTAAAGATGAAGAAAATGACAATGTTACTCAAAAGAGAATTAAGAACACTTAGAAAAATTCAAATGAAAAGTAGTATTTATTTAGATTATCATTTTTAGACCAAATATTTAGACTATCGATTTTACAAGGTTGCAAACATTTATTTTAGTAATAATTATAATGAATTTTCTATATTATCTTGGATTCATATACTTTGAGTTAGATATTTAAATAAAAAAAAATTTGACATTCAATTACCGATGTATAAATTCTCATATATAATCTTGCATTGATATACTTTCAAATATTTATTTAAATATAAACATTGGGCATTAACACATACGCGTAATGCGGGTATAAAACTAGTAATATTAATAAGAGTCAATAAAGTTAGGGCTCTAACGGAAAGAAAAAATGTTAGTGATAATTATTTACTTAAACCACTTTTAGATGTCAAAGGGTCAAGGAGACGAATTTAACAAAATATCTAACACCACTTTTAGATTTCACACGGCATGGCCCCCAAACATTTGAATGAACTAGTTGAAACAAAGATTCTGCCATGTTATTGATTCTCGGAGGATAGGGTACATGACAATATAATGTTTAGCAAGCTAATAAGACTTGCATTGTAAAGTAAACAAAGACTTGCATTATATAGTCTATCCATCTTTTCCCTCTTTTCTAATTTTTTTTTTTAATTCCTTACTTTCCCATCTCTCACTCACAAGGCGTTTGGTTGGAGGGAATTTGAATTCCATACCCACTTAATACCCATATAATTCCAAAGGCAACTAAATTTCTTAGTTTGATTGGAAGTAATTGCAATTCCCTCATTTTCATGGAATTAGAATCTCATGGCCCCGCTGAGATTTTAATTCCATGGATTTTAGGAAGAAAAAAAGAAGTCCTAAGACAAAATTACCCCTCCCTTTGTTAACCTAAAATTAATGCCCCACATTTCCTTCTAGATGATAGCGTGTATTATTCTTCTACTATTGTCAACAAAGAACGTCATTCCTAACTCCTAAGCAATAATCATTTTAGACCAACCATAATCAAGTATGTTTTCTCAAAACTTTCAAGTATTTAAATTTGGTGTGTATATAGCATATTTGCCTACATTTTGAAGAACAAAATTTTGAATTTAATATGTTATATTTTTTGGGTTTTTGAATATATATGCAAATGGGTCCAAGAGATACTTGTCATATAAGATGATTAATAATAATAATAATAATAATAATAATAACAAACATTTTGACTTTATACTACTTATTCCCGTTCAATTCCCATGTATACCAAATACTAGTTTTATACGCGCATTGCGCGAATTGGTTAATTCCAATGTTTATATTTAAATAAATATTTGAAAGTATATCAATGCAAGATTATATATGAGAAGTTTATACATGAGTAATTGAATGTCGAATTTTTTTATTTAAATATCTAACTCAAAATATATGAATCCAAGATAATATAGAAAATTAATTATAATTATTACTAAAATAAATGTTTGCAACATTGTAAAATCGATAGTCTAAATATTTGGTCTAAAAATGATAGTCTAAATAAATACTACTTTTTGTTTGAATTTTTCTAAGTGTTCTTAATTCTCTTTTGAGTAACATTGTCATTGTCTTCATCTTTACTATTTGTTCTCTTCCTTTTTGATGGTAGTGTGTTATTTGCAATTCGGTTATTGTTGGTAGCATAGATGACAACGTCATGAAATGAGATTATGATATATGAGCTATGGACTTTCCTTTAGATGTTCTGCTTGGGGTTCATTTGGTTCAACCATTATTGTTGAATGAGTTATTGTGGATAAAAAAATCCCTAGTTTAAGAAAAAAAGATTAAATAAATTAATAAAAATTTGAAAATTTAAAATATTATGTATTCCAAAGATATTAAAATGTAGTTTCTCGCTTCAATTTGCTGGGTAATGCCTTATTTGAGTACTTTCATTGTCAACAAATCCCCCAAGTAGTTAATATGATTGGTTTCAAACTATTCTTTTTTATTTTTTTCATGGTATTAAAGAAATACATATGTATCATTTTTTGGTGTAACTAATAATTTATTTAATTCAATAAGAGTAAAATAGAGTGATTACGCTTTAATTTGTTGGGTTATTTGAGTACTCTCTTTGCATTGTCAACCAATCCCCAAGTAGTTAATATAATTAGCTTCAAATTATTTTTAAAAAAATTTCATAGTATTAATAAAATACTTGGTAAATAAATAAATAACATTATTTTGTACTATAACTTTGATATTTAATTATAAGATATTGTAAAAATAAGATAATGGACAATGTAATGAATATTAATTGATAAATTTGAATGTAAAGAATCTTTGCATGAAAGAAAATAAAGAAAATATAACTAATGAAATTATTTCTCTTATTTAATTTAATTTTTTGATAATGAATAATTTTTTCAAATAAAGGTATTGTAGACACATAATTCTAAATTAAAGAAATACATATGTATCATTTTTTTTTGTTATAGCTACTAATTTATTTAATTTAATAAGATCGAGTAAAATATAGTGAGAAACTTAATTATGTCAAATTTGATTGAGATGAGGTTCGAACCTAAGACTTTTTTTTTGTAGAAATTAATGGGTAAGTTAAAAGTTAACGGAATATTAACGGGGAAGAGAATATTTAACGGAAAACTTAACGGATAGTCATAAAAGTAAGGTTAAATTAGGTAATCTCTATTAATAATATTAATCTGAATTATCTTAACCATCTATTTGATTAAATAATTCATCTTAACCATCCATTTGATTAAATAATTTGACGGTCATTTTTTCTACCCATTTTAGACCTAACTCTCTTTGACTCTTATTAGTATAGTAGATAGATAGTAGATTGGAATTAAAATTCACAGTAATTTTATTCCTGTCAACCAAACACTGGAATTTAAATTACCACTTTAGAATTAGAATTCTTTTCTCACATAATTCCTTCCCTCCAACCAAACGCCCCGTCAATGTCTTCCACTTTCTTTTGTTTTCTTCCTCTTTCTCTTTTCTTTTTCTTTCTTTATTTTCCCCTTTTAATTCTTCCTTTTTCTTTCATGATTCCTTTCTTCCCCATCTCTCTCTCTTCTTCTTCTTCTTTTTTTTTTTTTTTTTTGTTTTCCACTTTCTTTTGTTTTCTTCCTTTTTTTTTCTTTTCTTTCTTCTTTATTTCCTCCTCACCTTTCTTTGTCTTCTTCTTCTTCTTTATTTCTTTCTTTTTCTTTTTCTTTTTCTTTTGGTTTTGTCTTTTTTTTCTTATTCAAATCAATATTTCTGAGCTTGACCTTAATTTGTTTGATTCGATCAATAGAAAAGGAGACACTAGTAACATCAATCAGCCGGAACTCCACGCTATATATCAAGCGGATCAGGGTCCATTCATCTTCAAGAAAAGTGCTCTTCATCAAACTCCATCCAAAGTCCAAGGTGGTGTTGAAGATCCAGGAGAGAACTCTGGGCACACTTTTACAGATGCCCTCTTCGTCATACTCCATTTTGAGCTCATTGAACGCCGAAAAAGTTAATGGGGGGAACGGTCGTCAGTGGGAGCTCCAGTCGTGTCGCTGTAAAAGCGGAGGTCCAAAGCCATGACTCTTATTGACTAAGAGTATCTCCTGGGGTCGATTACTTCCCAGGTTTCAAGCTGTTTTTCCTCAACGCTTCTCCTTTCTATAGTTTACTCAGGTTTTTTGCCCACCATTGTTGCACTAGAAGCAAAAGTTCATAAAAGAGTGAAGAGGTTTGTGGGTTGAAATGGATCGGAATGAGAGAAAAGGCAGAGTTTTAATTACTTATAGGAAGTGGTTTGTTAACGATTATTGGATTCGTGACGTCCCAAAATGGGAAGAATTTAAGCGACGCTATAAATGGGAAATCAAAAGCGGTGCTACAATAATAATATATTAGTGCAGTGTTTGATTAGGAAATTGCGAAGAGGTAGAAGAGCAAGGCTGAAGAGGGCGGTAAGACTCGATGATCAAATGTACAAATGGGCATGGATCCATACTGATTCTGCTCTTTCAATTTTCTTCAAATGAAGTAGTACATTTCAGAGAGAAAGAGAGAGAGTTCTTCGTGGCTGGAAAGGCTTCTACAATGGTCTAGTACACGTGTTCCCCACAGACGAGGTCAATGTTAGTTTTGTGACTATTGGGCTAGTCAACAATAAGCCAACACTATCTTTAAGTGTGAAAAGTATTTAAGCAAATTGATTGAATTGGTGAAATTGAATTGATGAATGATAAAAAGGAGGAAAAGATTATGAGAGAAAGAAAAAATTGTTTTTGAAGAGCTTTTCAAATTGAGTTCTACTATTGAGACTCCTAAATTCTACTCCATAAATTATACTCTTTGATGTGGCAAGAATAAATAAGACATTTTCATTCGTGTGAGAGTAAAAGTTGGGAGTAGAAAAAGTATTTTCCTTTTAGATTGCTTTCAATTACTCTGAATTGATTCTATGGAGTCAAAGTGACTCTTGATTGTCTGAGTGAGTTTGAAGGGTTAGGGTCCTTTACATAGTTGTAGGACCTGACCTTTTAGGAATATAATATTTTTCAAGGGGCACTTGACTTTTAAGAATATAATATTACATTAATAATTTAATAATAAAATAATATTATATCCGGTATTGATCTTGATTGAGTTGTAATTCTGACTAGGCTGTGTACACGAATTGGGCCACCACATATTTTGGGCCTTAGTACTATATCAAGCATGAACCATGGTCCATAGTATAAATTTTCCGTTTAGGGCAAGTAAGACTCTTTGAAAACACATTTTTCAAATTTTTTTTAAAATAATGAATAATGGTAGATAGTACTAAAGAAATTGAATAATGGTAGATACTCCTTTTATTTTTCTCATACAATTCATCTCTCATTATGTGTCATTATCTAATTGGTAATTAAGTTTTAGTTTTAATAAGCAATAGGATTAGCCCATTCATGGACACCCAATAAATAAAAGCCAATCCAAGAGAAAGGACAAATTATTGTGTGGACATGGTCCACATAGTGCTATGTGGACTATAATAAAAAAGTACACTTTTAATATATAAAATGTACATTATATGTGTACTAAATGTACATTATACAATATAATGTACATTCAGTACACAAATAATGTACATCCCCTAAATACAATGTATATTTTTAATATACTAAAAATACATTAATTTTATATTGAATGTTTATTATTTGATAATTGATGGGTAAATACGCAATTGGACTACGCGCGCACTTTGCCACCCTACTTGACAACCACTCGGTCGGTCCGCATCGACCACTCTACATTCCGTCGACATCCACTCGGTCGGTCCGCATCGACCACTCTACATTCCGTCGACATCCACTCGGTCGGTCCGCATCCACCACTCTACACTCCGTCGACAACCACTCGGTCGGTCCGCATCCACCACTCTACACTCCGTCGACAACCACTCGGTCGGTCCGCATCAACCACTCTACACTCCGTCAACAACCACTCGGTCGGCCTATTATCATCCTACGGGCGACTTATTGCCACCCTACGGGCAGCCTACTAAGGAGCTAGGAGATTCCGAATTATAGGAATCATTTGAGCTCCCCGAAGATTCTAATCGTTTGCAATGCTCGAGGCGACAAGTGATGGCATTTTGTGAGTAATTGCTCTGCCACCTCGAGCACGTCACGGAGATCCTGCAGAGCGACTGTTCAAGGTGACCAATGCCGACATGACACGTCAGACCATCCGCATGTCATCCGTTGAGTACTCACGTGACCTGCTTAGTATAAATAGGGGGATCACACCCCTCATTTTGGTGGGGGAGAACTCATCAGTACTAGACTAATACACTTGCGATTTGATCATCATCTTTCTCTTGCTTACTTTTTATGACTGTTCGTCACTCGTAGAGCGATATAGCTTCGAACCGTTCAGTCGTCGACCGGTGACCCACCGAGCGACATCCTTCACCACCCGTAGCACACGTATTCGTAGCGTAATCGTAGACCCCGTTTACATTAACGCTATCATTGGCGCCGTCTGTGGGGACTGGACAAGTCACTTCGTCTATCCCGTTATTTTTCTTTCTTCTCACAACCCTCTATTGACCTCAAAATGACGAACAGCAGGAAAAGTTTGAGCCAAAGTCATGCGCGTAGGGGGAGTCCAACCCGGCAGGTTGGGCCTCACCCCAACAATGTGATGGAACCACTCCCAGAAGATGATCTACGTCGCCAGTTGGATCGATCCAGGAGCCTGATGAACGAGCTGACATCCAACCAAAGGCAAGATGCACGACCTACCCAACCGGTCAACCCGAATGTAGGCGAACGTGCTGGGCAGACGAGTTTTCAAATTCCAATAACATATGCCATGCTGCCCCCTACGGGCCAAATGCTGACTCCAACACCAGGTGCACTTGGGGGAAACCCGTTGCAAGGAGCTCCACAACAAGGATTGACTCCGATGTACCAAACGTGGCCGGGGACTCCTGGATACTATGTTGTATCACCCACTCCCCAAATGATGGCGATCCCTCAAATCCCCGCCGTGGGACAACAGGTGCCCCAACCTTCCCAGAGGCAACAGTCGCACCCCCAACCTCAAGATCGTAACTTGGAGGAAGTCCAATCTACGGATCGCACACGGAGGTCCGATCGAGAGGGACGTCGGTATGATCCCATCCAACGTAGGAGCGCTTTCGATCGCATCCAGAATAGTGTTAGATCTCGCTTGGGGCCCCAAAATGACAATGAACACGCGAGACAGAGGTCCCGGAGGACTGTGGAGGAAAGCAGCACTGGAAGTGCACAATATGGGGGCGCCCGTTCAGCTGATAGAAGGGCACGACCAGCCGGTCGAGTACGTGATCGGCGGACCAGTCGAGTAGACGATCAACCGGCTAGGGAAGAGAGGCGACTCGATGAAGAAGATAGTCCCCGCCGCCAAATGGCCAGGATGCAGGAAAGAGTAGATCGTTTGCAACAAGAACTTCGCGAGAAAGTCGGCGTGAGAAAAGAACCATCATGCCCGCTAATTTCCACCCCCTTTACGGACGACATCATGAATGCCCACTACCCGCAGGACCTCCAGATCCCGTTGGCCCACACTTATTCCGGGCGATACGACCCGCAAGAGCATGTCGACATGTATTATGGCAACATGTTGATGTTGGGAGTAAGCGATGCGGTCATTTGCAGAGCTTTCTTCGCCACCTTGGTCGGTAAGGCGGCCGAATGGTTCAAGGATTTAGAGCGGGGGTCGATCAGAAATTTCGGCCAGCTGGCCGATAAGTTCGTAAAGCGCTTCGCTGCAAGTAAATCGAGAAAGAAATCTTACACTTGCCTGAACAAGGTGAATCAAGCTGTGGGAGAACCGTTGTCTACTTTCTTATTCAGATGGGAACGTGAGGTTGATGAGGTTGAACCAATGGAGGACCGGGTAGCAATCCAAGCTTTCCTTGCATCACTTTGTTCTGGGGCGCTCTACTACGACCTCATAGTTAATCCCCCCCGAACCTATGAGGAGGCCATCACTAGAGCTAAACATCATGCAGACGCCACCGAAGCCAACATGGCAAAGAGACGTGATGAGCAACCGGCCAATCGGGACAGAGGCCATGATCAAAGGAAGAATAGACCACCGTTCAAACACGTCAAACAACACAACCGACCAGATGACGTACCACGTTTCACTCCATTGAACAGACCCTTGGTGGAAGTTTTGCAGTTTGCCGAGCAATGCAATCTGGTCCACCCGCCGGAGCCGGTACCTGAGGGGGAGGACAAGAGCAAGTATTGTGCTTTCCACAGAGTCAAGGGACACAATACTTCGGAGTGCATGGCCTTGCGCGTGCTCATCGAACAACTCATTCAGAATGGAGAGTTGGGGCAATTTGTGATGAAGGGAGATAGAAACAAAGGAAAAACGGAGAGGAATGTGTGGAAAAGGAATCCCGAAAAGAACAACAAGGCATTCGTCCCACCTGGGACAGCTGACGAGAAGGCTGTCGGAAAGAAACCAGTGATCCACGTCATCTACGGGGGCCCTGAAGGAGGTGACTCTTCGCGCCAAAGGAAGCAATGGGCGAGGAACTTATACGTTGGGACGATCCACTCGGAACCCCGAGAGAAGAAAAAGCGTACAGAGCCAATATCTTTCACTGACGATGATCTACCACTCCATGGGGAAACCCAAAATGACCCGCTCGTCGTCACACTAGATGTCAGCGGAACGGATGTCCAGCGGGTGCTGGTCGACACAGGGAGCTCTGTGAACATTTTATATTTTGACGTCTTTACACAATTGGGTTTGTCCACCGATCGGTTAACCCCCATTCGGACCCCGCTGTCTGGTTTCACTGGCGACTCCATAGAAGCAGAGGGAGTCATCCGCTTGGACGTGGAGTTGGGCAGCCAACCGAACGTATTGAAGACTACCATGGACTTTGTGGTAGTAAAATTGAAATGTGTTCACAACGCTATACTTGGACGACCAGGCATCACTCGCGCAGCTGCTGTTATATCCATGAGCCACTTGTGCATGAAGTTCCATACACCTAATGGGATTGGAGTGGTCCGAGGAGACCAACGTGCTGCTCGGCAATGCTACGTGCGAGCGGTCAAGCAGTCGGACCGGGAGGAAAGTAGGATTCACACCATATCCCAGCAGGTCGACCATGGAGAGCTGAAGGAAAAACCACAACCTGCCTCAGAATTGGAAGAAATCATACTTGACTCCGACCGACCAGAAAGAGTAGTCAAGATCGGTCGAGGACTCCCTGTCGACCTACGTGAAGACATCATTGGAGTGTTGCAGAGATACAAGAATGTTTTCGCTTGGGGACCGGAAGACATGCTCGGAGTTGATCGATCTGTCATTTGCCACCGCTTGTCAATCCAGCCAGGTTCAAAACCGGTCAAGCAAAAGAAAAGGCACCTGTCGAGTGAAAGAAGGGAATTCGTGAAAAAGGAGACCGCCACACTCTTGGCAGTAGGGCACGTCCGAGAAGTCCTCTACCCGGAATGGTTAGCCAATGTAGTCCTTGCGCCTAAACCGCCAACATGGAGAATGTGCGTGGACTACACCGATTTGAACAAAGCTTGTCCGAAGGATCCATATCCCTTACCAAATCCCGACCAGATGGTTGATGAAACAGCCGGGTGTGAGCTGCTAAGTTTCATGGACGCATTCAAAGGATACCATCAAATCTTCATGACCAAGGAAGATGAAGAGAAGACTGCTTTCATCACTCCAGACGGAGTGTTTTGCTATGTGGTAATGGCATTTGGTCTGCGGAACTCCGGAGCTACATACCAAAGGATGGTGAACAAGCTGTTTAAAGGATTGCTCGGGTCGACTATGGAAGCATATGTGGATGACATGCTCATCAAGAGTCGACTGAAGGAAACTCATCCTGCCGATCTTGCCCGGGCATTCAAGGTGATGGAAACTTTCAACCTGCGTCTGAACCCAAGTAAGTGTACTTTTGCTGTTCAGACGGGAAAATTCTTGGGGTTCATGATGACGGGGCGGGGGATCGAGCCAAACCCCGAGAAGGTCAGAGCGATAATGGAGATGCAACCCCCCCGATCAGTCAAGGATGTTCAGCGACTGACCGGTCGACTAGCAGCGCTTAGCCGTTTNCCGATGTACCAAACGTGGCCGGGGACTCCTGGATACTATGTTGTATCACCCACTCCCCAAATGATGGCGATCCCTCAAATCCCCGCCGTGGGACAACAGGTGCCCCAACCTTCCCAGAGGCAACAGTCGCACCCCCAACCTCAAGATCGTAACTTGGAGGAAGTCCAATCTACGGATCGCACACGGAGGTCCGATCGAGAGGGACGTCGGTATGATCCCATCCAACGTAGGAGCGCTTTCGATCGCATCCAGAATAGTGTTAGATCTCGCTTGGGGCCCCAAAATGACAATGAACACGCGAGACAGAGGTCCCGAAGGACTGTGGAGGAAAGCAGCACTGGAAGTGCACAATATGGGGGCGCCCGTTCAGCTGATAGAAGGGCACGACCAGCCGGTCGAGTACGTGATCGGCGGACCAGTCGAGTAGACGATCAACCGGCTAGGGAAGAGAGGCGACTCGATGAAGAAGATAGTCCCCGCCGCCAAATGGCCAGGATGCAGGAAAGAGTAGATCGTTTGCAACAAGAACTTCGCGAGAAAGTCGGCGTGAGAAAAGAACCATCATGCCCGCTAATTTCCACCCCCTTTACGGACGACATCATGAATGCCCACTACCCGCAGGACCTCCAGATCCCGTTGGCCCACACTTATTCCGGGCGATACGACCCGCAAGAGCATGTCGACATGTATTATGGCAACATGTTGATGTTGGGAGTAAGCGATGCGGTCATTTGCAGAGCTTTCTTCGCCACCTTGGTCGGTAAGGCGGCCGAATGGTTCAAGGATTTAGAGCGGGGGTCGATCAGAAATTTCGGCCAGCTGGCCGATAAGTTCGTAAAGCGCTTCGCTGCAAGTAAATCGAGAAAGAAATCTTACACTTGCCTGAACAAGGTGAATCAAGCTGTGGGAGAACCGTTGTCTACTTTCTTATTCAGATGGGAACGTGAGGTTGATGAGGTTGAACCAATGGAGGACCGGGTAGCAATCCAAGCTTTCCTTGCATCACTTTGTTCTGGGGCGCTCTACTACGACCTCATAGTTAATCCCCCCCGAACCTATGAGGAGGCCATCACTAGAGCTAAACATCATGCAGACGCCACCGAAGCCAACATGGCAAAGAGACGTGATGAGCAACCGGCCAATCGGGACAGAGGCCATGATCAAAGGAAGAATAGACCACCGTTCAAACACGTCAAACAACACAACCGACCAGATGACGTACCACGTTTCACTCCATTGAACAGACCCTTGGTGGAAGTTTTGCAGTTTGCCGAGCAATGCAATCTGGTCCACCCGCCGGAGCCGGTACCTGAGGGGGAGGACAAGAGCAAGTATTGTGCTTTCCACAGAGTCAAGGGACACAATACTTCGGAGTGCATGGCCTTGCGCGTGCTCATCGAACAACTCATTCAGAATGGAGAGTTGGGGCAATTTGTGATGAAGGGAGATAGAAACAAAGGAAAAACGGAGAGGAATGTGTGGAAAAGGAATCCCGAAAAGAACAACAAGGCATTCGTCCCACCTGGGACAGCTGACGAGAAGGCTGTCGGAAAGAAACCAGTGATCCACGTCATCTACGGGGGCCCTGAAGGAGGTGACTCTTCGCGCCAAAGGAAGCAATGGGCGAGGAACTTATACGTTGGGACGATCCACTCGGAACCCCGAGAGAAGAAAAAGCGTACAGAGCCAATATCTTTCACTGACGATGATCTACCACTCCATGGGGAAACCCAAAATGACCCGCTCGTCGTCACACTAGATGTCAGCGGAACGGATGTCCAGCGGGTGCTGGTCGACACAGGGAGCTCTGTGAACATTTTATATTTTGACGTCTTTACACAATTGGGTTTGTCCACCGATCGGTTAACCCCCATTCGGACCCCGCTGTCTGGTTTCACTGGCGACTCCATAGAAGCAGAGGGAGTCATCCGCTTGGACGTGGAGTTGGGCAGCCAACCGAACGTATTGAAGACTACCATGGACTTTGTGGTAGTAAAATTGAAATGTGTTCACAACGCTATACTTGGACGACCAGGCATCACTCGCGCAGCTGCTGTTATATCCATGAGCCACTTGTGCATGAAGTTCCATACACCTAATGGGATTGGAGTGGTCCGAGGAGACCAACGTGCTGCTCGGCAATGCTACGTGCGAGCGGTCAAGCAGTCGGACCGGGAGGAAAGTAGGATTCACACCATATCCCAGCAGGTCGACCATGGAGAGCTGAAGGAAAAACCACAACCTGCCTCAGAATTGGAAGAAATCATACTTGACTCCGACCGACCAGAAAGAGTAGTCAAGATCGGTCGAGGACTCCCTGTCGACCTACGTGAAGACATCATTGGAGTGTTGCAGAGATACAAGAATGTTTTCGCTTGGGGACCGGAAGACATGCTCGGAGTTGATCGATCTGTCATTTGCCACCGCTTATCAATCCAGCCAGGTTCAAAACCGGTCAAGCAAAAGAAAAGGCACCTGTCGAGTGAAAGAAGGGAATTCGTGAAAAAGGAGACCGCCACACTCTTGGCAGTAGGGCACGTCCGAGAAGTCCTCTACCCGGAATGGTTAGCCAATGTAGTCCTTGCGCCTAAACCGCCAACATGGAGAATGTGCGTGGACTACACCGATTTGAACAAAGCTTGTCCGAAGGATCCATATCCCTTACCAAATCCCGACCAGATGGTTGATGAAACAGCCGGGTGTGAGCTGCTAAGTTTCATGGACGCATTCAAAGGATACCATCAAATCTTCATGAGCAAGGAAGATGAAGAGAAGACTGCTTTCATCACTCCAGACGGAGTGTTTTGCTATGTGGTAATGGCATTTGGTCTGCGGAACTCCGGAGCTACATACCAAAGGATGGTGAACAAGCTGTTTAAAGGATTGCTCGGGTCGACTATGGAAGCATATGTGGATGACATGCTCATCAAGAGTCGACTGAAGGAAACTCATCCTGCCGATCTTGCCCGGGCATTCAAGGTGATGGAAACTTTCAACCTGCGTCTGAACCCAAGTAAGTGTACTTTTGCTGTTCAGACGGGAAAATTCTTGGGGTTCATGATGACGGGGCGGGGGATCGAGCCAAACCCCGAGAAGGTCAGAGCGATAATGGAGATGCAACCCCCCCGATCAGTCAAGGATGTTCAGCGACTGACCGGTCGACTAGCAGCGCTTAGCCGTTTCCTATCCAAGTCAGCCGAAAAGTCTCTGCCGTTCTTTCAGATTTTGAAAAAATCGAATGGCTTTGAATGGACGCCGGCGTGTCAATCGGCTTTTGAAGATTTGAAGGTGTACTTGAGCTCTGCACCAGTCCTATCGAAGCCAGAGAAAGATGAGGTCTTGTTCGTTTATTTGGCTGTGTCCGACCGAGCGGTCAGCTCCGTGCTCGTCCGTGAAGAAAACAAGGGAATCCAGAAGCCGATCTACTACGTGAGCAAAGCTCTTCAAGGACCGGAGCTAAGGTACACAAAATTTGAGAAGACAGCGTTGGCGCTCTGGGCAACAGCCAAAAGACTTGCAGCCTACTTCCAGGCTCACCCGATAGTAGTGCTAACCGATCAACCGTTAGGAACGATCCTCAGGAATCCAACATCATCAGGGCGATTAATCAAATGGGCCATGATGCTCACCCAGTTCGCGATTGAGTATAAGCCCCGTCCTGCCATCAAGGGTCAAGCATTGGTTGATTTCATCGTCGAGTGCACCGCACGCGACCCGGAACCCGACCGACCGACTGCGCTGGAAGAACCGTGGTGGGAAGTTTCTACTGATGGGTCGTCAAGCAAGAAGGGATGTGGGGGTGGAATTGTGCTCACCTCCCCTGAGGGCTTCAAGATTTATCAAGCCTTGATTTTCAAATTCCAACCTACCAATAACGAAGCAGAATACGAGGCGCTCATCGGCGGGTTGCGACTGGCTAAGCAGATGAAGGCTGAACGGTTAAGGGCACGATCAGACTCCCGGTTAATAATCGGACAGCTATCCAGCACGATCGATGCAAAGGAGGACCGGATGATACAGTACAAGGATATTGCGCTCGAACTACTACAACAATTCAAAAAATACGAGCTGATCCAAATACCAAGGATGGAGAACACGGACGCTGACATGCTCTCCAAGTTGACTCAAGAAGCTCCTGAATACGTGTCCAAAATCGCACGCATTGAAGAAGTCGGAGCGCCAAGCATTGATGTCATAGAGGTCCACCCGGTCGAGATAGGCGAGCCAGACTGGATGTACGACTTGAAGAATTACATCGCCAACGGCACTCTACCTGACGACTCCTCCCGGGCAAAGAAAGTTAAGTTGAGGGCACCGCGCTTCCAATTGGTCGATGATAGACTCTACAAAAGATCATATGGTGGACCGCTTCTTCGGTGCTTAACCAACGATGAGGCGAAAATTGTGATGGAGGAAGTTCATGAGGGGATCTGTTCTGCCCATCAAGGACCGAGAACACTCGCGCAAAAGATCGTTCTAATGGGTTACTACTGGCCTTCGATCAACTTGGATTGCGAGCAGTATGTTCGACGATGCGCCACTTGCCAAGAATTTCACAAGTTACCAGGTCGACCAGCCACCTACTATCAACCCGTCAGCGAGGTAATACCATTTGCGAGGTGGGGAGTGGACCTGATCGGAGCATTCCCAATGGCAGCTGGACGCAAAAAGTATGTGATTGTGGCGATTGATTACTTCACTAAGTGGGTGGAAGCAAAGGCTTTGGCAACTATCACTTCTCAACAGTGTCAAAAGTTCCTTTGGAAAAATGTGATTACTCGTTTCGGGGTACCCGTTCAATTGATCACAGACAACGGGACACAATTTGATAGCCGGCCATTTAAGAACTTCATGGCTCATTTGGGCATAAGGCATACCCGGGTGGCCGTAGCTTACCCGCAAGCGAATGGTCAAGTGGAGAACACCAACCGGACGATCTTGGATGGATTGAAAAAGAAATTGCAAACTGCGGGTCGAGGCTGGGTTGAAGAGCTTTCGTATGTTCTTTGGACGTACCGGACCACCCCGCGTCGGGCAACGAATGAGACACCTTTCTCCTTGACGTATGGATTCGAGGCAAGAGTCCCAATCGAAGCATGGCTCCCTACCACTCGGGAGAAAAATTACGATCCGGAAGAGAATGATGAGATGCAAGGTACGGAACTCAATTTCATAGACGAAAAAAGGGACATGGCAGCTCGGAGGTTAATAGAATATCAGAAGAGTGCCAAAGTAGCGCATGACGGTCGAGTGAACCCACGATATTTCCAAGTAGGAGATCTGGTCCTACGACGGAGGGAAGCCAGCAGACCGACCGATCGCGGAAAATTTGCCAAGAAATGGGAAGGGCCCTACAAGGTTTCCGCAATGGTTCAGCCAGGTACCTATAAGTTAGAAACTCTTTCCGGTCGATTAGTCGACCGAGTGTGGAACTCTGAGCACCTTATTAAATTTCATAAGTAGGTTGGTTGCTCGAATGTAACTTGCATCTAGAATAATTAAGTTGAAGTGTTTTTGGGAATTTTTCATTGAAGAGTAATGGTGCAAAAAAAAAAAAAAAAAAAAAAAAAAAAAAAAAAAAAAAAAAAAAAAAAAAAAAAAAAAAAAAAAAAAAAAAAAAAAAAAAAAAAAAAAAAAAAAAAAAAAAAAAAAAAAAAAA
>NC_044920.1:2360533-2415708 GCF_003576645.1 Ipomoea triloba | reverse complement strand
CCACTCGGTCGGTCCGCATCCACCACTCTACACTCCGTCGACAACCACTCGGTCGGTCCGCATCCACCACTCTACACTCCGTCGACAACCACTCGGTCGGTCCGCATCAACCACTCTACACTCCGTCAACAACCACTCGGTCGGCCTATTATCATCCTACGGGCGACTTATTGCCACCCTACGGGCAGCCTACTAAGGAGCTAGGAGATTCCGAATTATAGGAATCATTTGAGCTCCCCGAAGATTCTAATCGTTTGCAATGCTCGAGGCGACAAGTGATGGCATTTTGTGAGTAATTGCTCTGCCACCTCGAGCACGTCACGGAGATCCTGCAGAGCGACTGTTCAAGGTGACCAATGCCGACATGACACGTCAGACCATCCGCATGTCATCCGTTGAGTACTCACGTGACCTGCTTAGTATAAATAGGGGGATCACACCCCTCATTTTGGTGGGGGAGAACTCATCAGTACTAGACTAATACACTTGCGATTTGATCATCATCTTTCTCTTGCTTACTTTTTATGACTGTTCGTCACTCGTAGAGCGATATAGCTTCGAACCGTTCAGTCGTCGACCGGTGACCCACCGAGCGACATCCTTCACCACCCGTAGCACACGTATTCGTAGCGTAATCGTAGACCCCGTTTACATTAACGCTATCAATAATATATTACACGCAGCTGTGTAGACCAATAATGATTGAAGAGGAAAAATTTAGGACGAGAAGAAAGCATTTTTCTTTTATAATATATACAAAAGTGCCCCTTAAATATTGGGCCTTGGGCAACCCCCAGTCTGCCCCTACCCAAGGCCAGGCCTGGTGGGATGGCAGACAAAAATTGCTTTGATAATATTTTCGCATAAGAACCCACCATTTGTGATTTTTAGATGGTTTTTTTTGGGGTCAAGCATGATGTATAAAAAAGATAACATAGGAGAGAGACAAATCATGTCTACAACAAGGATTGATTTTTTGTGTGCTCCACAAAAAAAATAAAATTAAACAAAACTTTTGCGCACCAGATGTGCGCATGCACTACTGGCGCTCAGCCCTAGTTTTGTTTTGTTTTTTTTTTTTTTTTTTTTTTTTGTTTTTTTTTTTTTNCACTACTGGCGCTCAGCCCTAGTTTTGTTTTGTTTTTTTTTTTTTTTTTTTTTTTTTGCATTTGCTTATTTCTCTTTCTCCTACATAGACTTGCAAAAACCTAAAAAAATCTCCTACTAAAAGTTGCTTTAAGGTGAAGGAGAAAAGCTACAGATAACATGAGTTAATACTCAATAGTAATTAATGCTTTTAAAGAAGGTAATAGACAAGACAAAAAGGGCATAGAGAGGTCAAGCACAGTCTTGTAGAGGCCTAATGTGGACCACTGAATCCGGTACAGGTGAGATTGAAAATGCATGGAACAAAATCCTAGTGGGAAATTAACTAGCTAGGACATTTTTCAGAGGTTTCCTCATATCTTCATTAACCTTAATGATATCTTGAATCAGACAATCAAAATTGCAGTAAGATGATCCACCTTCACTAATAGCTTGTTTAGCTAACTTACCCATATTTTCAGCCCTCTCCAAGAACTCACCCTTCCTCTTCTCCATCAATTCTCTGATTAACTTCTCCACACTACTTCTATCACACACATCTTTCATGTCCAATCCCAGCTTCCAAACCTCTCCGACAAACCGACTATTCATCTGTTGATCCGCAAAGAACGGCCAGCAAATCATAGGCACCCCGGCCGCTATACTTTCCAATGTAGAGTTCCATCCAGAATGAGTTAAAAACCCTCCGACAGCCGGGTGGTCCAGGACGGCCTCTTGTGGGGCCCAACCTACAATGTACCCGTTTGCTTTTGTGCCCTCTTCTAGCTCTAAAGGAATTGGGGTTTCTTCATCTTTCCCTGCAACCAAATCAGACCTCATAACCCACAAGAATTTCTTCCCACTATTAACCAGACCATACCACAACTCCATCAATTGCTGCCTTGTAATCACAGAAATGCTTCCAAAGCTCACATAGATCACTGATTTTGGTTCTTGTGAGTCCAGCCAAGCCATGCAGGTCTCATCTTCTTGCCGAAGGCTGTTTGAGTGGGTGGATTTGGAAGCTAGGGTGGCCTTGAGATGGGCATGGAGTGGTCCCAATGTGTAAACTTTAGGACATTTGGTTCTGATTTGGGATAGTATAGGTCCCTCCAGGTCTTCGAAGGTGTTGAGTATGAGCCCTCGAGCGTGAACGGCAAGCCGGGTTTCAGTATAGAAAAGAACTGCCAAGTCTTCATCTCTGCAAAATGGAGGAAGATCTCTAACCCTCAGAAAATCTTCCATTCCCTTAATCTTTGTTATTGGTGATGAGTCTATTCCATTCTCTGCATTTCATGGTGGATGGATATATGGTGTCAATGGCAAGAGAATATATTTATGGCATGGGTGAATAATGTAACAATTTTCCATTTAGTATAATATGCTATATATATTATTTAAGTATTGAGTCAATAAGTGATTTAATCAAATAATGTAATTTAGATATTCAGGTTGATTTAAACTAGTTATAGGCTTATAATGATGACATGTAAACTTCTAAATAAAATAGTCCTCTTGGAGTTTCTATAAACAGAATTAACCATACTATCTACTATCTAATATTCAAGAAAGAAGTACATGGTGAACAAAACAACTCTAATGTTTCTTTGCAGGTCATTTATTCCAAAGACAACACTAAGGACTATTTGATTGGATGGAAAAAAAAATTTCTAAGAAAAATAATTTTCCTTAAATTTGAGAAAAATGTGATTTTCATCCGTCTGATTCATGAAAAAAAAATTTCCACAACTTTTTCTCTTAATTGTGAGGAAAAAGTTTTCCAATGGGAGGAGATTATATTTTGTTTTCCAAGAAACTTGGGAACTCACTATTATTTTGTCTTTGTGATTTATTCTTACTTTTATTATCATTATTATTATGTTGGGCATATATATCTTTATACTCATTATTTCTTACCATTCCGATCTGAATCCAACCAAAATAGAATTCATATTCCTAATAATATCTTTTTCACCAACCAAACAATGAAATCAATCTTTTTAATAATTGATTTTTCATGGAATTTCAATTCCATTTTTGCTTAAATATTTGTCACGAATCAAACTAGGCCTAAGGGTGTTATCAACTAATCAACTATATATAGCCTGAGACTGATCATTTTAAAGTTTCGGCTATTATTTGAGTTCAGACTCCTAGTGATTTAAGTTTTGCAAAATGATTGGTGTATTCTATTTTATGCTCTTAATTTTTTACTCCTTACAAATTCTTGATGTCCATACTTTTATGTAGACCAACATGATAAAAGTGTCACATAAAGTAAAATTAAAAGATCATAGTAGAATTTAAGAGTATGCATAGTACAACTTTAAGTTTTATTGAAGAAGATGAGGAAGAACAAACCTTTGATAGGTAGCTCGCCGGCTTCAAAGAGATCCGGCAAGGAGAAGTAAGCCCAGAAGCCGCAGGCGCTGATAGTACGAAAATAGTAAACCGGCAGATTGAAACACTCTTCACCAACAACATCTAAGGCGATGCTAAGCTGGAAATCCGATATGAAAGCCGTGAAGGGCAGACTGAAATTCCGCTTCTGGGCTATACACTCCCTCAAGAATGGCTTCGCTATTCTGTTCAGGGAATCACAGAGCTCCATGAATCCTTCCTTTGAATCGATAGCACCCTCATAGATTCCGGCGGGGAAGCTCTGGAGCCGGAATCGGGGGCTGAAACGGCCGGAGTTGACGTCGGTGTGAGCCAGAAGGCGAGCGTGAATGTTGGAGGGGACAGAGAAGGTGACATGGAAGTTGGAAAGATCGAAAAGGTGTGCAAGTTTGAGCATGGAGTTGACATGGCCCTGAATTGGGAAAGGGAAAATCAGTATGTGACCAATAAACTCCATTTCTTCCTTTTAGTCTTCAAACTCTGCCACACATACATAAACACAATATGACAATATAAATATATCATCCTCTATGGGAATCTTCCCATATCATCCCCTATGGGAACAAGTTCTAGTAGAAAACTAAGAACTAATCGTAACTTTACATCTAAAAAAAAATTGAATGCACCAGGTAGATTAGATTATTAAAAAAATGCGGTGGTAATTTCGTAATTATCACCAATTTTACTATGCAAATGTGAACACTGAAATCTGCAATTTTTAGACTTCCACAGGTTTACACATTTAGTATTAAAAGTTTGCACTTGCAAAAATGTTAAAGTACATTGCAATTAAAGTTTCGATTTTAGAGTTTCATGACTGATTTTTTTATTTTATTTGGTTCAAGCTAAGTAGTACAGTTCACTTTTTACTGCTTAAGGTCTAATATTTATGGTATAAATTTAAAACTTTTTCGTTGAATTTATAGAATTTAGCAGGTTTGCATATTTAGTTGTTAAAGATTGCATATTTAAGTGTTAAAGTTTACACAGTGAAATTGATGATAATTACGAAATTGCAACGTCTTTTTTTAAAATTTAATTAGATGCGTCGAATTTTTACAGATGTAAGACTAAGATTGGTTCTTATTTCTCTCCTATGGAAATATTCTCACATGATCCATAGTGTGTGTTGAAAGGAAACTACAGTGTATTATAAAATAAACTGTAGTTGTGTTGAAAGGAAAACTGAATAACAGTTTCACATATTTGAGTATATAATGTCGAATGAAACTGTAGTTATATCGAAAAGGAACTGTAGTTGTGTTGAAAGGGAACTGTAGTGTATTTAAAATGAAAGTTAACGGCGCAGAACGGAGTCGTGTCAGTCGTTTGTTTTCATTAATCAAAATGATGTCGTTTTAATGCATGGATCACAATCCATTGTGAACCGCGGTCCACAGTAAAATTTGTACACGTTTCGCAGTGTTTTGACGTTTCGGAAGGATGGAGGAATCTTTCACGTGAGCAAGACATACATGTGCTCCTGCATGCTAAATATTTATATATATATATATATATTCTTTATATCTTTTTTTTTTGGAACAAAGGGAAGGGCAACGCCCCAGAAAGCATAACAACAAAATCAGTCGCCACGGGCTACCGGACTCCCAATACGATCTCTACGGACAAACTCATCAAGAATAGCATTTGGGCACTTGTTTAGCAAAACCAAATTGGTATCAGCTCCTTGATTTCTCGCTAGCCAGTCCGCGACTTGGTTTTGTTCCCGTAGAACATGACAACATTTAACATTCCAGCTCCTTTTCATCCAACTTTTGCACTCAAAAATAATATTGTTTAAAGTGCCGCCTCTCGTAGCATCGAAAAGAGGGTCGTTAATCCATTTAACCACATTCTTAGAATCTCTTTGTATGATGATGTTTGTGCAAGCTCTTTGCCAAGCGATCTTTAGGCCCATGAGAACAGCCCGAGCTTCAGCAATATCCATAGAGCAATCCCCAAGATTAAGTTGGAATCCAAGAATCCAGTCTCCCAAATGATTTCTCAGGATGCCGCCGCAGCCTGCCTTCTTCTTACTTGGTCTGCTGCTTCCATCAACATTTACGGCAATCCAGCCAGATTCCAGCTTGTTCCAGTGAAGGATAGAGCTTCTCTGTTCCCCAGGTTGACTAGTGAATATCGGGTTGCGATCGAGAGCTTTGTGAATTTCCATGCAGTAATTTCTAATCTTGTTAGCCTTTATGTTTTTGTGGAGAGTTTCATTTTTAAACACCATTGAATTTCTCCATTTCCAGAGTTGCCAACAAATAACGCTGAATGCTGCACTCCAATCCAAAAAACCGTATCTCCTACCTCTGACCTTGAGATTTTTCATGATCCACAACTTGCAGTCTATTTGAATTTCACCCTCAAAGGCCTGAGGTGGCATTAGAGCTTTCCAAACCTCCATGGCTGCGGGGCATTTGCGTAGCACATGATCAATGTCTTCAGTGACATCCCGACAAAGGTGGCAGTAGTCAGAAGCAGTAAAATGTCTCCGTTTCCGTTCGGCATTACACATAATGCGGCCATGAGTTATAAGCCACATAAAGAACTTGATTCTGTTGGGCAGTCTGGTCTTCCATATAATTCCAATTTATGTTATCCTGTTGAAACTGCTGATTAATGGAAAGGTTGTAAGCTGTGTTCACCGAGAAGCTACCCGTAGGTCTTTATGGTTGGGTTCGTTAGATAGCATGACACCATTGAGGGTGTTTATGATCCCTTGGGGAAGAAGATGAGCAAGTCTTTGGGTATTCCAGCCAGTGTCCGAGCTCCAGTAATCCCTGACTGCGAGGTCAATATCTTCTAGCGGGATGTCACTAGTAGCCACATTGCCCAGAGCATCGTCAATGAGCCATTTAGAAGTCCAGAATTTGGTTTGGTTTCCGTAACCAATGGCGGTGCTAGAACCTTTCTTGAGGATATTCATCGCAGCGTTAATCCCTCTCCAGGCATTAGAGCTTCTTGAAACAGGTCTTATGAGGTTGATGTCATTCTGCCTACCAGTATATTTGGCCTTCAAAACTTGTATCCAGTAGGGTTTGTCCTCTTTCAATAGCCTCCACCCCAATTTTGCAAGGAAAGCTAGATTCATATGTCTCATAGATTTGATACCCAAACCCCCAACTGCTTTTGGCTTGGTTACAACTTCCCACTTGACCAGATTGCAACTTCTTTTAAGGTCGGGTCCTCCCCAAATGAATTGGCGAATTTTCCTGTCAATATTATCGCATAATCCCTTGGGCAGCAAACTAGTTTGCATGAGATAATAAGGGATAGAGCTTAAAACAGATTGGGCTAACACATGTCGACCTGCTAAGGAGAGATATTTTGTTTTCCATCCTTGTAGTTTGGTGGTGATCCTTTCTTCCACAGCTGCAAAAGTTGATTTATTGACTCTCCCATGTAGTGAAGGGACTCCAAGGTATTTTCCCAGCTCCTTCGTAATAAGGATGCTCATGATTCTTGATATGTCATCTGCAAGAGAGTTGGCAGTGTTAGGGGAGACAAAAAGTTGAGATTTTAGGAAACTCACCTTTTGTCCCGAGCTTGAGCAGAATTTATTCAAGCAATCAATCATAATTTCAGCTTGGGACACCATAGCTTCTCCAAAAAGAATCATGTCATCCGCAAAACAAAGATGTGAGAGAGAAGGTCCATTCTTGGAGATTTGAATGCCTTTCCAAGAACCATTACTAACAGCACCTTGAATCAAATGGCACAACCTTTCAATGCAAAGAACAAAAATGAAAGGTGATATGGGATCCCCTTGTCGAATTCCCCGACTGGGATTAAAAAAATCAGACCTTTGCCCATCCCAAAGGATAGAGAACCGAGCAGTGCTAATGCATGTCATGATGTTTCTTATCCAATCGGGATTAAATTTCACTTCCTGAAGGGTGTCTTGAATGAAATCCCAAGAAAGCCTATCATAGGCCTTTTCCAGGTCAATTTTGACCAAAATATAGCCTTTTTTTCCTTTGCATTTTCTCATGTAATTTAGAACCTCCTGGTAGATTATAACATTATCCGAAATTTGCCTACCATGAACAAAACTGCTTTGAAATGGGCCAATAAGATTAGGCATGATCACCCGTAATCTATTCGACATAGCCTTCGTGATTATCTTATACGAGATGTTGCATAAGCTGATAGGCCTAAATTGGGTCACAAATTCCGGATTTTTTACTTTGGGGATTAGCACAATATAAGTATCATTCAAGTTATCCTCCAAGACTCCCGTATTAAAGAAAGCAGAGGCCATGTTAAAGATAGTTTTTCCAAGGATAGACCAATGCTGTTGATAGAATGCAGCTATGAAACCATCCGGGCCAGCAGCTTTGTTGGGGGCCATATCGTAGACAGCTTTCTTAATGTCATCCTCAGTGAAAGGCCTATTGAAAACGCGCCAATCTTCTTCTTGAATAGTGGGGAAGTAATTGGCCGGGGCCAAGGAAAGGTCGATATCTTCATCTTTAGTGAAACACTTGGTGAAATGATCAACAACCAGCTCTCTCATTTCTTTCGTGTCAGTCGTGAGAATTCCTTGGTTGTTGAACATGGCTCCAATTTTGTTTCTCCTTCTATTTGCAAAGGTGACAGCATGGTAATACTTGGTGTTACGGTCTCCAGAGACAATCCATTCTTCCTTGGACTTTTGGAACCATTTAAGTTCCTCTTGTTTTAAAACCTCTTCAAGCTCACCCTGAAGTTTTTTGAGAAGTCTGATTAAGCCGCTCTCATAGTTGACTTCAAGTCTTCTTTGGATACCATCAATTCGAGCTAATAGCCTTTTTTTCTTTTTTTCAATGACTCCAAATTCCTCTCTGTTCCAAGTGCCCAGGACCTCAGCAAGGTTTGTGAGGTTGGTTTGGAATAGATTATTAGTGACCCACTGATTGGCTACTATCTTGTTGAGATTCTGGTGAGTTAAGCATGGTAGGAGGAAACGAAAATGGTGATTTCTTTGGGGTTCCAAAACATTTGAGAAAGAAACCAGAATGGGACTGTGGTCCGATCCCACCCTGGGAAGGTGATCAACCTTGAGATTTTTCCACATGAATTGGAAGTCCAAATTGCATAGGGCTCTGTCCAACCTAGCAGCTTTGAAAGTATCCTGAGAGTTGCCCCTTTGCCATGTGAATTTAGAACCAGTGTAACCCAAATCCAATAGTCCTTGATCAAACATCCAATCAATAAAACCAGTACATCGGTAGTGGGAGAAGTTCCTTGGGTTAGAAACCTCTTCATGATCAGCAACTGCGTTATAGTCTCCAACAGATAACCATGGGCCATTGATATTTAACAGAGTCCTATCGAGGTTCCTCCACAATTTCTTCCTAAGAGAAGGGGTAGGACTGCCATAGATGATAGAAAAAAACCAAGGTTCACTTCCATTATCCTTAACCTGAGACAAAATAAATTGGGGATCAGTGAAAATAATATTAACAGTGAGAGGGTTGTTCCAGAAAAGCCATATGCCTCCACTGAATCCAAGGGCTTCAACCCTTATCCAGTTATCAAATTTCAACTTTTGATACCCTGCCTTCCTACTCTGAACTCCCGATTTGCTTCTCCTAACAGTCAGATTTTATTTCTATAAAATCTTAAGGAGATACATCTGAAAGAATACGCAATTAACTTGTAGTATATCTTGATATTTCACAATTCTACAATTCTTCAAGAAGTTTTTAAACACAGCAACTTAAGAATTTCATTCATCTTCTTGATTGTATCTCATAAGATTAAATCTTGAACCTTGTTGTTTTCTTAGAGAGATTTAATGCTTATAGAAAAGTGATTACACGCCTGAAGATCTCGTTTTCTCACTCCCCTTCTCTTCATATTCAACTTTTCTATCAAAATTCTCGTCATATATCTTGATTTATTAAAGTGAAAAGAAAGTAATAGAAATTGTGGCATTTTTTTTTTGAATGATGAATTAAAGGATGACATGTAAGCAAGGATCGGAGTAGAAAACGGAACATAATGTGTGAGTATGTGCAATATTACTCATAACACAATATAATTAGTATGTGACCAAAAAAAATTCATTCTCGGCTTCATCCATTTCATTTTATGTGTCAATTTTAGTTAACGAGATTTGACTAAAGATATTTGCAATTTAAATTTTTGTAATATTTAGTTTAGTATTAGTTATAAAATTTATATATTTAGAAACTACATCAAACTACTACTATACATTAAAATTAAACTTAAAAATTATTAAAAAAATATTAAAGAAAATAAGTGAAATAAAAGAATGATTGATTCATTTGACCAATGCTCGCTAAACATGTAAAATGAGACAAATGAATTACCTTATTATTATACTAGCTATTATAATTGGACAATCAGTAATATGTCATGCATGATTCATAAGTTTTAGCCTTATTAGTGAAAATTTTATACTATATTTAGGTGCATATTTATATGTGATTGCTATTTTCAAAAGGTTGAATTCCAACCCTAAGTACACCCATTTATATGTGATAATATAAGCAATTGAAAACCATACGTATTGTTATATATAGATAAATATATGCATTATGGTACACGAATACATGATGATGTTACTCTTACAATGTTTTGAATGCTGATGATATGTAGTTTTGAACTAAGGGCATCGGTGGGTTTTTTCAAAAGAAAAAAATTGGAGGTGGGTTTTTAATTTGATTTGATGGGAAGTGGGTTTTTTTAACTATTTTTTCTCCTGTAAAATTAAAATTTTTGTGGGACCCATTGAATGGAGAAATTGGAAAAAGCTGTCGTGCAGCTTGGACGTAAATTTCCGTTGTTAAATTTTTTTAAAGCTTTTTTGTCATAATTGTTTTTCATCCTTTTTCCTCTTCTCTCTTCCCTTTCTTTCTTACCTGCAGTGGCACCATAAAATTAATTAAACTTGCAACAATCATGCACCGATGAGGTTGCTCTAACAACTTAAGATTTTATTTACTTGTCTAATGCATGCTAATTTCTTTTAAATTCGAAAATTTGTCTGACATACTTGGATTTAAATAAATTTCTGACGTCTTTGATGTACTCTTCTTGTCATCTTCTATGGACTATGGTGTGAGGCTGTGAGCCTAATAGCATATATATATCTAGTGGTCCGATATGTTTCATTGTTTGTCATATTGTATATTTTATTATTAGCTAAAAAATGAGTAATCATTGTTCTGAAAGCGGTAATGGAGTGGGTGGATCCAGGCCCGGGGTATGTAAAACAAATAGGCTGATCTTGAGATCAGCCGCAAATTATTGTGTGGACCATGGTCCACATAGCTGTGTGCACCATGAATATAAAGTACATTTTTATTATACTAAAAGTACATTATTTTTGTACTAAAGGTACATTATTTTATAGTATATATGAAATAATGTACCTTCAGTACAAAAATAACGTACTCTAAAATAATGTATTTTATGTACAAAAATAATGTGCTTTTAGTATAATAAAAATGTACCTTATATTCATGGTCCACATAGCTGTGTGGACCATGGTCCATGTAATAATGAAGCACCGACACATGGGGTCGGGCACGATAGATTTGGACCGTTAGTTCGAAGTGTTCGGGCCGAATGAAACTCTTACGAGCAATTGAAGCCCAAAGTAAGAAAATCGTCCAAGAAAGCATGTCACATTGGCACTCTATTTTGGGCCAGTCCTTATACCATAGACCATGGTCCACAATGCATTGTGGACCATGGGTCATGGTTGATACTGCAGTTGCGTTGAACTGATACTGCAGTTGTGTTAAAAAGGGATTGCAGTTGCGCGGAACAAAGGCCGTGTCATCTATCTGAAACTGCAGTTGTGTTGAACGGATACTGCAGTTGTGTTGAACGGATGAACGGTCTCTGTTCTGTGCAACTGCAGTTTCCTTTCAACACAACTGCAGTATCTTTTCAACACAACTACAGTATCCTTTCAATACAACTACAGTATCAGCTATGATCATGGTCCACAATATAATTTGCGATTTTGGGCAGCAGGGTTCCCAAGTCGGCCGAAAGATAGGAGGCGACTGTGACCGTCAAATTATTGCATGGACCATGGTCCACACAGCTGTGTGGATTAAAAATAAAAAATACATTATTTTTGTACTGAAGGTATATCATTTTTGTACTGTAGGTACATTATTTGATAAATACTATCAAATAATGTGACGGTAATAATGGGTTACCGGATATGTAATCTGAGTATTATTGAAGTAAGATGGTACAGTGTTTGAGTGCAGTGCTCAGTGTACAAGTGAGTTTAGTATGTATTTGTCTAAGTTCAATTGTCGTAAGAAGTGTCCCCCCTCACTATGTGGTTGTGAGCCTTTTTATTCCCTTCAGCTCAATAACGGAGCATTGATGAAGAGTTGATCGTTGGACATCAGTACCTGAGGTGTTGAATGCTGAGGAGCTGAACGTCTGTCATCAATGCTGAGGAGCTGAACGTTGGCCATCAATGCTGAGGAGTTGAACCGTTGAGCATTGATGCTGAGGGGTGAGGTGTCTTGGGTGCTGCCAATAGTGTGAGGTGTCTTGGGTGCTGCCAATAGTTCCGGGTCGGGTACCCAATTACCCTGTCATAATGTACCTACAGTACAAAAATAATGTACCCTAAAATAATATATCTAAAGTACAAAAATAATGTACCTTTAGTACAAAAATAATGTACTTTTTATTTTTGGTCCATGCAATAATGATTGACTATGACCATTGGATGATGCCCAAGTCATGTGGAGGCCATCCAAATCGTATGCAAGTTGTTTAGGACTAATATAAATAATCAAGTACTTGTCTAGCTTAGAATATACTTTGTTCTCATTGTAATAATCAAGCATTCAATAGAAAAATACAAAGTTCCTTTGTCTCTTTCAAATATTATCTTTGTTTCCATATTCAATTTATCATTAATCTTGTTATTAGATTAATTAATTGGAATCCCAAATTAATTCTCTCTATCATATACAATTGTAAAAATATGTAATAAAATTCTAATTAAAATTTTGCAAAGTATAAAATATACGGAGTAGTTTATAAACTTTAAAAATTTTATTAATTCAGAATTTTTATTTAAATTCGACTGAATTGAGTCAACAATCCAAAAGTGGGAACAATACTGAGCCGGATAACATTCTAATGTGGACGGCTAATGTGGACGGTGGACCACCGACCCGACGAGTTCATATAGCAATAAACAACAATTAAATAACAATTATGATTTTTTCTTCTACTACTAATAATAATAATAACAACAATGGTGAAAGTCCTGGTGGTGACCCTCAATAGCACAAAGCACAAAAACTTTGAGCAAGATGCATAATTGGGTATTGCGCCCAGAAGAAAGAAATAAATAAAACCTTGTAATTCCCTATGTCAATGTATTCATGATAATGACCGTGCACTATAAGCTCAGTGCTCTTGTTCTAATAAATTTCTTAATATTATTACAACATTTTCATAAATATGTTACTCAACCAAATGTCCAATAATTTAAATTTATGATTTTATAAGAACAAAATTAAGATTATACTTGCTGAATATTTTGGACTCATTGTTAGATATACAATCCAATTTGAGATATATGAAGACAATTGAATCCATAATATTTAGTAGAGTATCTTAATAACCTTTTTCCAAATGATCTTTCGATTGAAACGTTGTTGAGTCATCACAATTTATCTCATTCACCATTCTGATGAGTCAGAACGTGAGAATCTTTTGAGACAAATAATTTCTCATTTTGTAAGGAAAAGGATATAATCAATGAACACTCAACTCCTAGGACTCCATGTTTTTATATCACTTACCAAACGCTCAAAACTAGTATAAGATGAACCACCTTCAAGGATGCTTCTCTTGGCCAATTCTCCCATTTTCTTAGCCTCTTGCAAGAACTCATCTTTCCTCACTTCCATCAACTCTCTAACTATTCTCTCAATCGTCACTCGATCACATGTATCTTTCATGTCCAACCCTAATCTATAAACCGCTTCGACAAACCTGCTATTCACTTGTTGGTCCAAAAAGTACGGCCAACAGATCATAGGAACACCCTCGTACACACTCTCGAGCGTCGAGTTCCATCCGTTGTGGGTTAAAAACCCACCAACTGCTGAATGAGCCAATACTTCCTCTTGCGGAGCCCACCCCACTATGTACCCTCTCTCCTTTGTGCCCTGGGTTAACTCCGCCGGAGCCTGACTCTCCCAGTCTTTTCCGGCGACGGAATCCGGCCGGATGACCCACAAGAATTTTTGCCCACTATTCACCAACCCATACCAAAACTCCATTAGTTGATCCTTAGTCAACGTTGCAATGCTCCCAAAGCTAACATATATCACAGATCTCAATGGCTGCTTATCTAGCCAAGCAATGCAACTCCTGTCCTCTTGCCACAAGCTACTCGACGCCGCCGGCGATGCCGTCGCCGGCGTTTCCCCGGCGAGTAGCTTGGTTTTCAGGTGAGCGTGGAGTGGTCCGATTGGGTAAAGATTTGGACAAACTGTTCGAATTTGGCTAAGTATAGACCCATCTAGCTCTTCAAACGTGTTGAGAATTAGACCACGTGCACGTGAATTAATTTGTCCCTCCGTTTCGTACAACCGCACGTTTGGATCGGAAATGTCGCCGGCCCGGCAGAATCCCGGCAAGTCGCGCCGCCGGAGAAAAGTCTCCGTTCCTGGAACGTTCTTTATGAGCTCATCCAGATCATTCCCTATACGATATGATTAACGAATAACGACCGTGAACATACAACTCAAGAAAAAGTGAATTATACGGAGTATTTCATAACATCAAGTCAACGTTTATCTTTCCTTAATCTCTCAGAACAAAACCAATTTCATAGTACGAAAATTCCAAGAAAAGTTCATACCAAAATCATTGATTATACCACAATTTACAAATATTATCAAATTAAAATCTTAAAGTATTCAAATTTTTATTCAAAAATATCCTCTACGCTTTAATTTCTTACTTAATAAAGTTCTCAATTCTTAATACTTCTCCAAAATACTTCTCCAAAATGTTCAATCCACAATATGAAGATTCTCACATTTGACCCGATAAAACATGTGAAAAGATGTAAATCATAGTAACTAAATGTGCACAAAAGACCTGTCCAATTTAAGCATAATTCGCTCACTTCTTCTCTTAAAATATTGAATCTCCAACCTCAAAGGGCCCTACATCCCAATCTTAAAGAATATATAAATCAGGATAATTTAATGGCTCTACAGACATGACTAGATGTTGATGCTTACAAAGGACCTGCCCACTTTAGACACCATCCCGTACTTACTTAATAAGGTGATTTGATGGAAAATTATGATCCGTATTAGGTAAGAATTGAACATTTAAGGTTTAAATTGAAGAAATTAATAATTGAGAACAAATTAATTTGTGAATTATGACATAATCATTAATCAAGGGATATTTGAATGAACAGAAGAACTGACCTGGGAAGGGGATTTCTTGAGATTGAATGAGTTTAGGGAGGCAAAAGAAGATCCAAAGACAAGCGGGGCTAACAGTCCGAGTAGAGACAACAGGAATCCCGACATCATTAGCAACATCCAGAGCAAATCCCAAGATCCCATCAGCTATAACGCAAGTAACGGGGCCTCGTATCCCGCCGTCATAGCCACACAGCAAGTCCCTGAACACCGCCTTGCTCTCCGGCGACTTGAGCGAGTCAAAGATCTCGATGAACTGATTTCCGTCGCGCGGGTGGTCGGCGGGCAGGCCGTCGGCGATGGTGGCAATCTGGAAGCCCGGGTAGCGGCGGAAACGAGAGTGGATGTTGGCGTAAATGGAGAGGCGGCGGTGGATGTGGTCGGTGAGGAGGAAAGTGACGTTGACGCCGGCGAGGCAGAGCAGCTCGGCTAACTTGAACATGTTGTTTACGGGGCCTTGAAGAGGTAAAGGGAAGATGAGAAGATGGGGTGGGAGGGGATTTCTATGCTCCATTTTCTCTGCGATTGTCTTCTTCCTCGCAGCTCGATCGATTGATGGAAGGTTTTTCTGTATTTGGAGCTTTCAAGATTAACAATGGTGTGATAAGATTGACCTTCACCAACCTCTCTCTGTCTTCTTACAAATACACGTGTTTCATAAGATGTTCAATATTTTAGAAAGGATAATAAATTGGGAAGAATTTTTTATTTACTTTTTCAAAATGTTATCAAATACGTAGTATAAAAGATATTATTATTAATTACGAGAGATAAAATTTTCTATTTTCTATTGTAATAATCATAAATATAAGAGGAAGGCATGTCGCAACTCGCAATTACTTCGAGGTAAAAATATAAAATACATTATGAATAAGAAATTTTAAATTTGTTTTGGATAAAGTTGAGTGATCCAAATCAATCCATTCATACATGAATCATGATAGTCCACGCCTAGCAAATTATTTTGTGGACCATGATTCGCATAACTGTGTGAATCATAAATGCAATATATATTTTTAATATATTAAAAATATAATATTTGTGTACTAAATTTATATTAAAAAAATCTCATGTATTTTCAAATAATGTATTTTTATGTACACAAATAATATATTTTTTATTTATGGTTCATACAAATGTTTGGACTATAGTCTAGGGAATAATGATGGTATACCACTTGCCTATTTCCCACTTCCTTTTCCCCTTTTTAACAATGTAATTATTAATACAGTGTAAATGCAATAGGATTTAACGCTAAATCATATCATTAACACCTTGGTTAATACTAAATAATCAATGCACAACCCAAATGGGCAATCCCAAAACTAGGTCGCATCATTTCGGTGGGAAAATGCAATAATTTCATTCGTAAAAAGTTATGACTTTATTATATAGGAGGGAGTTTATTACCAAAATGATCCATCGACTATTGTGAAATTACCAATTTGGTCCTCAACAATTTTTCATGACCGATTAAGTCCCTCGACTTTGAAAAATTTAACCAATTTGGTCATCTGTTTATTTTGCCGTTAAACATCCGTTAAATCGGGACCAAAATGGTAATTTTGCTATAGTCAAGGGACCAAATTGGTAATTTTGCTATAGTTAAGGGACCATTTCAGTGAAAAATTAATTACCAATTTAGTCCCTTAACTATAGCAAAAATACCAATTTGGTCCCCTGACTATAGCAAAATTACGAATTTGGTCTCGATTTAACGGATGTTTAACGGCAAAATAAACGAAGGACCAAATTGGTTAAATTTTTCAAAGTCGAGAGACTTAATTGGGGACGAAAAATTGTCGAGGACCAAATTGGTAATTTCGCAATAGTCAAGGGACCATTTTGGTAATAAACTCAGGAAGATATGAAGATTTAGAGGAAAAAAATAAAAAATAATAAAAAGAAGAAGATAGAATAAGAAGAAGAAGCAGCAACATACATCCAACACAAAATGATCAATATTATGTGTATTTATTTAATTTCTGCTTTTTTTTTTTAACATGGCACACGTTGATTTAATTTATTTAGAAAAATTTGTCTAAAAATTTCAAAGTATAAATCACAGTGACTTATTTTTTAGGATCGTCCATGTTTACTTCCACTTTTTATAATTATAATAAGATATTATAAGAGAATAATACCAAACATTGGAAGCAAACTTCTGTTTAGTTGAGATAGATTGAGGTATCTGAGTCATTGATCCTTATCATCCTTCTTTTATTATTATTATTATTATTATTATTATTATTATTATTATTATTATTATTATTACAATTCCAAGGAGAGATTAATAATGTGAGAATAAAATGGTAATTTAAATTTTACTATTTGGTTTGCAATAATATAATTACTGAAAATTGTAATTCCAATTTTGGTATACATGGTAATTGAAAGAGAATAAGTAGTACAAAGTCTAAAATCAAAATAAAAAAACTCCTAGAATTGCATAACAAAAGCAATAAAATAGATGAGAGAATTTTGAAAAAATATATTTGATTGAAGTTGGCCTACCGATTGACGTTCTATGTTGATAGTAGAAGAAGAAGACACACTATAATCGAAAAGAGATGTCAAACATCAATTTTAGGTTTTTAAAAAAGGTGGATAATCTTGTCTCAAAGTTCTTTTTTCTTCCTAAAATCCATGGAATTGAAATACCAAGGGGGTCGGGGTCATGGGATTCTAAACCAAACGCCCGATAAATGATCCTTTTCTTTTCTTTTTCTTTTCCTTTTCCTTTTTTTTTTATTTTTTAATTTATTGAAGCACAAAGAGCTCGAACTGGTATAATCACTCCATGCCATTAGAGCATCTACATCTATGATTTATATGAAGATAATGTTAGATTTGATGCTTACATGGCAAGTGTGAGAAGAAGAGAGAGAGGGTGTGGGGATCAACTGCAAAGAATGGGGATTTTAGGAGTCCAAGAAAAAGAAAATTACTATCTGTAACGCGCACAGCAACGCCTGCGGCGCGCCTGATAACAACATTAACTATTTTTTTTAAAAAATTTGTTTTGTTTTTTTTTTAATCCCTACCCATTTTCTCTTTCCTAATCACACTTACAAAAACTCATAAAATACCGCAAAAAAACTCAATTGATAAGGATGCTCTTAGACCAGAAGGTCATTGGCCAACATTTATTAATGATTGATATTGAATCAACTCTCTATTCTTTTATTGTATAAATTAAAGTTATAATATATATATATATATATATATATATATATATATATATATATATATATATATATATATATATATATATATTNATATATATATATATATGCATTGGAAACAAAATAAAAATTAAAAAACTACAAGAATAATTGTACTATACACAAGTTTTAACTTTTTTCCATGTAAGAGTATAAATGATTTATCCTCTTGTTTTGAGTGCATAAGAGCATCCACGTCAATTTAGTTTTTGCACAATTTTTTAAAAGTCAAATAGGAGAGAAAGGAGTGACAAAGAAGAAAAAAAAATCAACAGATGCGCTAGTAGGCGAGTGCACTGAGCGCCTGCTTTTCCAACACACTATTATTGCAGCGAAAATGCTTTGTTTTCCTTCCTCAATCAGTCCTGACAAAAATACATATCTTGCAGGAGTAAAATTTCCCCAAAAAACCATGCCCCCTTTTTTTGTATTGTTTCAAAAATTTACCAAAATTCATTGGTGTGGTTGCTCTAACATCATATATAATATATACCGCATCTATTATTATAAATAAATTTTTAAAAAATACATTACACAATTCTATACCGTGTCTACTATTATAAATATAAAAAAAATTAATTACATTTTTAGTTCTAAATTTATAGGTTGCAGTAAACTTTTAGTTCTTTTTTATCAGAACATCTGCATTTGGTCATATATACTATTACTGTGGCATGACTAGTTTGGTCTCGGTCAACAAAATTGTTGAAATGTTGTTAAATACAAAGGCATTTTAGTCATTTTATACAAAGTGTGTTGACTGTACTATATTTTTTATGTTTAATTTTTAAAAAAAACCCGTACGTATTTGAAAATCAAAATTCCTTTGTATTTAACCGCATTATTAAAACTGTTTTGTTGATAATGACCAAAATTGATCATACCACACTATGGCCAAATATGAATGTTTCAATAAAAAATTACTAAAAATAGACTATTACATATAAATTTATAACCAAAAATGAAATTAACTCTAAAAATAATACATTATAAAATTGAAACTATATATGCATGTCGTGAATTGAACAATCCGATACCATAACCATGAATTACTATGTATAATATTTATTTTTCAAGATATGATAAAATTTAAAAGGTCTTAATCCTTGTACAACAAAGTGCCATCCTTTCAGTTGCATATTAACAAATATAATGCTATGAAATAACTATAGAAAAAAAAAATTAGTAAAAATCAGCATAACATTCAAAAGCAAATCAATTAACACACCACAAGTGTATGTATTAGAGTTGCAGTTTCATCTTCTTTAAATCCTCAACCAATCTGTCCAAGTTACAATGGGAAGATCCATGTTGCATGACGGCTTTCCTAGCCAACTTCGCCATCCGGTTCGAACATTTCGTTAACTCATCTCCTCTCACCTCCATTAAATCCTTCACCATTTTCTCCACAGTAATTCTGTCACACATATCCTTCATATCCACTCCGTTCTTCCACACTTCCCCGACCAGCCGACTGTTGACCTGCTGGTCCGCGTAGAACGGCCAGCAGATCATCGGCAGGCCCTCACAGATACTCTCGAGGGTCGAGTTCCACCCGCTGTGGGTCAAGAATCCCCCGACAGCGGGGTGGACCAGGACTTCCTCCTGGGGAGCCCACCCCACCATGTACCCATTCTTCCGGGTGCCCTCGATGAGCTCCGGCGGGATGTGGTCGTCTCCGACGACGGAATTCGGCCGGATCGCCCACAAGAACGCCTTCCCGCTGTTAACTATCCCATACCAGAACTCCAAGAATTGGTTCCTTGTTAACACCGTCATGCTTCCGAAGCTAACATAGAGAACGGATTTCAATGGCTGCTCGTCCAGCCACGCCATGCAGCTCCGGTCTTCTTCCCACAGGCTGCTTGAGGATCGCCATGGAAGCTCCTCTTTGGACCTTGAAACCCTAGCTCTCAGGTGGGCGTGGAGGGGGCCGATTGTGTATAGATTTGGGATGTGTTTGCGGATTTGCGCCAATGCAGATTCTTCTAGGTCTTCGAAGGTGTTGAGTATAAGCCCGTGGGCTCTTGTGGTCCGAAGGGTGGCTAATATCACCGACAGAAACCCGCGATCCGAGTATCCGACAGATCGGTGGTCCGGCAGAAGCTCGGAAGGTCTCGTAGCCTAAGAATATTCTCCATCCCTTCCACATTTTCTAGCAATTTGTCCATGTCACTTTGTTCTGCATAAAGTAAAATTCCAATCCAAAATAAGCCTTATTCACATAATAATGTGTTTAGTTTCAATTCAACTAACGCATTTAAATTTTTTATAACTCAAGTTTTCATGTTTCGTGATACTATATCTTGAACCTTCTAAACTTGTTATAGGCTCATAAAGAGATAAATCAAGCTAATTTAGTTTAGAAATTCAACACCAAAATATATACATTTCTAGATATAATGAGTTCAACCCTACACAAATCGAAATCAATGTTCCTGAGAGGAATCCAATCCAAACACAGAATATTTTTTCACTTTTAGTAATTCCACTTTTGTGATTGACATTTTCAGTTATATAGTAATTAAGTATCTTTCTTTTTTTTCAACTATTAGTCCTACTTTGAAGTTAGTTACCATTTTTAGGTCCTATTTGGTAACATAATTAGTTTAATTTATCAGTCAATTTTAATTTAAGCATTTAAAAAGAAAATGCTATCAACTAGTTAAACTCACTAACCCAATCAGCTAACAACTATTCACCAAACGCCCCCTTAATCAACTTGTTGAAGGCTTTGAAGCACAAATAGTCGATCTCATAACCTCCCATATAAGGGAGTCACTATGCCATTTGAGTACAAGGTGCTTGGCCATTGAAAAATAATTAATTCAATAAAAAATCACTGAAATAACTAAAAGTGATAGAAATTTAAAATTAATATACTAATAGTGAAAAAAAAAAGGGAAAATGACACTTTTTCCCCCTATGTTATGTGCATATAGCACTTTTCCCCCCTGTGTTATTAAAGTGACACTTTTTCCCCCTGAAATGTTAAATTGTCATTGTTACCCTTAAAAATAATTATTTCATTTATTTTTCTTCTCCAACAAATTATTATTTATATGTATGGATGATCACGATTCGGTTCGAACCTAACCAAACACTGTAGCAATCATATCGAAATAGTATGGACGGTTCTGGTTACGATTCAGAACCGAAAATTTTAAAATTAAATAATTGTTGAACCGTGAACCGGAACTTAACTACAGTCATATATAATGAAAATAATCAAACACTTATTTTGATAATTCGGTACGGTTCGGTTCCAATTTCGATTTTAAACCGCCAATCAAAACTTATGTATTTATTTACTACGTATTTATTTTTATAATTTTATTTCTTATTTAAAAAATAATCTAAATTTGACAATTATTTTATTTTATTTTTTCGGTTCTGAATCGTAACCGTAACCGTCTATACTATTTAAGTTCAATTGCTACCGTGTTCGATTAGGTTCGTATCGAACCGTGATCTTCCATACATATTAGTAACAATTGATTGGAGAATAAAAATAAATGAAATAGTTATTTTAAGGACAAATATGTCAATTTAACATTACAAGGGAAAAAACTACCACTTTTAAAATAACTAAGGGGGAAAAGTGCTATAAGCATATAACATAGGAGGAAAAAGTGTCATTTTCCCAAAAAAAAAAAAAGAGGTAGTAGGGAACTATAATCACAAATATTACAAAAGTCAAAAGACTAAAAGAGAAAATTACCTTTTGTTTAAGATTAAAAAAAAAAAAGAAAAAAAAAAAAGGTATAATACGCTCAACCAAGAAAATAACAAAAATGAAATAATTGCTAGGGTAGAAGAATCTTTTGAATGTGTATACCGTTTAATGGAAGATCACCGGATTCAATGAGCTTAGGGACACAGAAAAACGCCCAAAAACAGCTAGCGCTGAACGTACGGAACAAAACGGTGGGAATATGGAGCTCATTCCCAACGTCAATGGCGAAGCACATGATCCCGTCCGCAATTATGCATGTGACAGGCGGCCGGCCGGGGGACTGGAGGCTCCCGGAGGCCAACATTTCCCGGAACCGCGGCTTGGTGACGGCATTGATGGAGTTAAATAGGTCAACCACCCGGTCACCAGTCCTCGGGTGGTCAGCCGGGAGCCCGTCGGGAATTGTTCTGAAATAGAAGTTCGGGTAGCTTGAGAAACGGATGTGGAGATCGGTGTAACGGAGGAGGCGTTGATGGGCAAATTCGGAATTGAGAAAAGTGACGTGGATGGAGGATTCATGGCAGAGAAGCTGGGCGAGGCGGAGCATGCAGTTGACATGGCCTTGAACTGGGAAAGGGAAGATGATAACGTGGGGAGGGAGATGGGAAGAGGATCTTTCATCCATTATTCGGAGTAATTAAGGAATAATTGTCGGGTGAATTTTTAAGGTAAGGTGTGGTGTCTGGCAGGGAATGAAGTAGTGTTCGTTGGTGCAGTTTAGGTGTGGGGTTTATATAATAAAGAATCGAGAAAGTTGCATGGGATCAAGAAAATGCAATGGACATGGGGTTTGGGTTGTTACCTTCAAATAGGGAACAAATTCAGCAGCTTGGTTTGCGTAAATGGCTACTCTTGTACCTTTAAGAGGAGTCGGGATTTTGAATCATTTTTGTATAGAAAAATAATCTTATTAGCACTTTGTTTCTTAATCGGGTTGGCCCAATGAAAATTGGGATTAATTGAGTATGGTGATTTAAAGGTGTCTCTTACAGTTAGGGTATGCTCATGCCACGAGGTGGCCTGGCCAAAAAAAAATATAAGGAACAAATTTCGGTGAAAAATCCCCATCTAGGTGACCTTAGCCGGCAAAGAATTACAAAAAAAGTCTGTTAATGATTACAAGGACGTAAATCCGTTTGGATTGTCCATAGCTGACCGGCTCGAACTAAGAAGGTCAATATGTCACTTTTGTTGAAAGTCAAATTTGTAATTTTGTGGTTTTCAAGTTAACAACTTGACCAATTTAACTGAGGTTGTACCTGTTTTTTAAATAAGATCTTTTGAGGCATTTATAATTTTTTTTTTGAAAATAGGCATTTATAATTTGTTTGATCATAGGTTTCATATGTTTCCAGACTAGCTGTCAATTCGAAGGACGTAGACTTCATTTTGTTAATCACGTACGTAAATGTTTTGTCGCTGGATCCAGTTAATTCTCAAAAGGTTCAGAAATTTTTAATTTTTTACCTTATTAGGAAATAATTCTACTGTATAGTGAAGCAAACTCTTGTGGATATTGGATGGTGAACTACAGCAACGTATCATTTTATAATAATATTTATAACTTTTAACATCTTTGAAGAGTTTAAACCTAATGATCTTTACTGATATACGTCAAAACTGTTCATCTTAGATTATGTAGCCCATTATCTTTGTATTCTTTTTCACCTCTTTATTAAAAATAAATAAATGTATACCAAAGAAAAAGTGTGTGAAAGTTTTGTCAATCATACACTCCTTAGAGAATTGTTTTCCCAAATTAGGATATATGGAATTTTTTTGGGTAAAGGTAATGAACAAAATTTATAGTCACTATTTGAAAATATACACTGAAAAACTCTACTCGATCCTGTACGTGTAATAGAACGTGAATCAGAAATATATGATTGGGTTGTTGTTATTGGGTTCTACTATTGTTGCGATGAGAAAATACTATATTATTGATGAGGTGGCCGCCATTGTTGGTTGTAATGAGAAGAAAATCAAAGGTGGAGAGTGTAGTGGTTGGAGGTAAAAAGGAAATTATGGGTTCTCTCATGGAGGATAATATTGGAAAAATAAGTAAAGTTCATGATTGAATTAAGCAAAATTATTTGTTGAGGATTAAATCGAGAAATTCTACCAAAGTCGATGACTGTTTTGGTAATTAACTATGATGGTATAGGCTCATCAAACCGTCCAAGAGACAGTGAAGACATACAACGATTCAGTCCATGAAATTAACCTAGTGCAAAGTCATTAGAAGATAATTAAGACAACGGTACGTTACACTTGAAAGGAATGACAATCCTACAATTATTTTTTATTTATTATTCTTACTAGTTTTTCACGCGCATTGCACAAATAGGATAATGTACGATGTTTATTTTTAAATAAGTACTTCAAAGTATATTAATACAAGATTGCATATCTAATTGAATGTTGAATTTATTTATTTAAATCGGTAATTCAAAACATATGAATGCAAGATAATATATTAGAGGTTGATTATAATTGTCACTAAAATAAATGTTTGCAATTTTGTAAAAATGCTAATTTAAATACTTAGTCTAGAAATGGTAGTATAAATAAAGAGCAAATACCAATTTTGGTCCCACGATTATTAGCAAAATGACAATTTTGGTCCACATGTTTAATTTATACCAATTTTGGTCCCACGACTATTGTTGTAATATCAATTTTCATCCACGACTATTGTTTTACCGCCAAAATTCATCGCACCGGTCACCCATCCATTTAAAACGTGCAAAAATCTAAAATTGTTAAGGGTATTTTCGTCTTTTTCAACTTAATATCCCAAATTAAGCATGAATAAATGGATTTAAGTCCTAAGATCGATCAAAATTCGCGGTTTTCCTCCTCATTTTACCTTAGCTCCAATAGGTCTTGATCTCCCGGCGACTGATGGGTCGCCGCCGGTGAAGCTTGCTCTAGGAGCATCACAGGTCAAGAAGCCCTCCAAGATTCTATGTCATACACTTCCTCTCAATCATCCGCAAAAGTTTATACTAACGGAATGTGTGGTTATTTAATGGAAGAAAATAATATAATAGAAGGTAAATAAGAAAAATCAAAAAAATTTACTAAAATCAAAATAATATGAACCATTCGTTTAAGTAAATAATTACTACCAATATTTTTTTCTTCTCCTTAGAGTCCTAACTTTATTAGTAGTGTATGTATGTATATATATATATATATATATATATATATATATATATATATATATATATATATATAGTATGTAGATAGATTAAGTTATTTTTAATTTTAAATATTTAAAATATAAAAAGATTTTATTGTAAAAATTATTATTATTATTATTTTTATTATTATTATTATTATTAAATGTGATACCTACAAGTCCACAACCCATGTCAATAGTAAGAATCGGAGATGAAAAATTGGTGATTGAAGATGGTAACAAGGATATGTTTTCCTCTTCTGTTGGCTTCTGTGAGACCAAAAGCGACGAGGATGAATTCCTTGCTAGGCTAACTCGTTTCTTCACTTGGTGGGTTTATAGTTTTTTCTATTGTTGCTACTGTTGTTTTTTTTTTTTTTTTTCCTTTAAATTTGTGAGTTAAAAAATCTAAGTTATGTTGTGTGTTCTAAGTTTTGAGGATGAAGATGACATCCTTCTTATTTCTTGACTGTAGCATTTTCTATTGTTTTTTTTTCTTTACTTTTAATTTGTGATTTAAAAAATCTGCTTTGTGTTTGTTGTGTGTTTTAAGTTTATGGGACCTTGGTTTGTTAAATATGGAAAAAATTTAAGGTAACTCTTTCTCCATTAGGGAGAATATAGGGATGAATTGATGATTTTGGCTTTTAATTTAGAATAAGTTGGAATTAGCTGATTTAGATATGCTGCTCCAAGCAACTTTTTAAAAATAAATTTATTTCTCAATAAGCTATTCCAATAAACTATTTTACCAAACACCAATTTTAGCTATTTCACTTTGACCAAATTAACTAGAAAATAGTTGATGAACCATTTTCCAAACATTCCCAATAACACATGATCAAATATTGACTATATCTCAATTCACCACCCACTCTTATCCAAGAATAATTCAATCCATTTAGATGGATACTTCCAGATTGAATGGAAATTGTCATCCCTAAAACCTATAAAGTCATCCCTAATAGTGGTTTTTGAGAAAGCAAGGATGATGTGGAAAAGAGAGGGTGATGAGAGAGAAGAAATAATGTGCTTGCAAGGGGAGGAGTCTTTGGTCTGACAATGTGGGCCCTGCGGGGAAAAAAAGTTGTGCAACACTTACTCGTTTAGTGCAACTTGAGCGCCTAGCGAGCGTGTGCATTAATGCACGTGCCCCTAGACACACAAGATCTTCTTGTATTTATTTTGTGTTGTCAGATTTGCTTCTTCTTTTTCTCTCTCCCTCTTTCCTCTCATCTTCTATTTTCTAGTCACACTTTAAAAACTATCTAAAAATCACAACTATTAAGAATGGTCTAATACATTGTACATGACCCAATTTCCTATATTTGAATTGTGAACTCTGCAGAAAAGAGAATGGCAGATTGTAATTCTTGAAATTTGGTATTCCCTCTTCTGTTTTTGCAACGGTTATATTTTCGACCGTTGCTACGCTACGCAATTTACTTTTAAATTTTGTCCATAAATACCCTCTTTTCACCTTGTATTCATCTGCATCATTTCTCTGTTCATTTCTTCCTTCACATTTGCATCTCAAAATTTTCCCTTCTCTTTCAATTGCTCCAAAATGAAACGATCATTTAAAGATTTGTCCAACGATTCAAATCAAGAAAATCCTAACGTTCAAAATAATCCCAACTCGTATCCGCACCCTCAAAATAATCCCAACCCATACCCACAACACTCTCAAAATTACCAAAACCCATACCCACAACATCCTCAAAATCACCATAACCCATACCCACAACATCCTCAAACATTCCCGTTTTTTCATCTGTATCCTCCTAATTACTCAAATCTTTCGCAATACCCTCCCAATTATCCATTCTTCCCACAAGGTCCTATGTATGGAATTTCGCCCGTTAATGGTCCGTCGATTGGTCAAGGTACTCAAATTTTACCAAATTTATCATATAGCCACACACCATCCACCAATGTAGGTAACACCTTTGAAGAGGATGCCAATGAAGTCCACACCCATCCAATGGGGCAAATGGCTTTGAAGCAAAAAGGCAAAGAGCAATCTACAAGTGATGATGAGACTATGCCAAATGTGGTGCCAAAACAAGAGCACCACTATAAAGACATAGATAAAATGCAAAAGGACATCGAAGAAAGAAGCATGCTCTTAAAGGAATATGACATCAAGATGGCAAATAACATACTAAATGACATTGAAGAAAGAAATATCTCCATAAGGGAATATGAAATCATGATGAGAGATACATCGACAATGACAAAAGAGCAGCTTAGTGTACATCAAGCATATTGTGAGATAACCAAAACAAGGTGGTATAAAAATCCATAGTAGTCATTATTTTAACTTGTAATGTATTTATGTTTCATTTAATTAAATATGTAGTTCTCTTTTATATTCCATGCAATTCTTGTTTATTTAAATTTGTACTACTGACGTGAGAAGTAAATTATTGAAATATGTAGATATTTAATTTACCACCGATATTCATAGGTAAAATACTAAAATCCGTAAATATTTAAATTGTACACCCACCATATTGGGTGTAACTCTCACATTGCGAGTTTCAGGACTCGATCTTGTATTCTTGTCCACAATTTGCTACCTAAGAATCAACCAATTGAGCTGTCAATGCAGCTTATTTTGTTATTTTCTTAGGATGCTACATAATAATAACTGTGATTTCTTTTTTTCTCTACTATAATAATCTTGATTAGTTAAAATTTATAGAATATTAGTCCTCCCATTCAACTCACATAACTCTTTTTTGACTTATTAAAGTAATTAGTACTCCTACCGTCTCATTTTATGTGTCCGATTTAACTAACGAGGCTTAACTGAAATAAATTTTCATAATATTAAATTTAGTATTAGTATATTAAAAATGTATATTGTATTCATGGTCCATACAACTATGTGGACGATGGTTCACCAAATAATTTGGCCAATACAGTTTGCCCATTTCCTCTAATGGACTTGAAATTTGGCTGAGCAAGCCCAAACTGTGCTAAAAAACCCATAATGTCATTGTGGCCCAATTTCCTTTATCTGAATTACTAAAGCCCAAATTGCATGTTTTTGCCTGCCATACTTACCAAAGCAACGGTAAAAAAACGGTCCCATTTTCGACCGTTGCATTGGTAATGCAATTATTATTATTATTTTTAAATTTCAAATGTTGCCTATAAATACCCTCCCTCAGAGTCTCACCTTCAATTCTTCATCAATTTCTACTGATCTCTATCTTCATATTAAAATCTCATATTTGTTTTGTCATTTTTTCAATAATGGAACCACCATTTAGAGATTCATTCAACGATTCAAGTGAAAAACATCTTAATGTCTAAAACAATTGCAATCCAAACCCGCAATATTCTCAAACTTTTTCATATTTTCAACCGTATCCTCCTAATTACTCATATTTTCCTCAATATCTTCCTAATTATCCATACTTTTCACAAGGGCCATATGTTTGAAGCTCCACCGATTAATAGTAACGCCATCATGCCGTCCATTGCCAAAAGTTCTCAACTTCCGTCAAATTCATCAAGTAGTCACGCGTCCTCCACGAGCGTAGATGAAGTGGAAATCAGTGAAGTCTACCCTCATCCGATGGGGCAAAATGTTACAAAGTGGAAAGGTAAAGGAGCGATGTACAAATGATAATGATGTTATGTTAAACAAGCTGAAACAACAAATAAAACGCATGCAACAGTACAATGATAAAATGAAAAGAAGAAGAGATATCGAGGATAGAAAGTTTCTCATAAAGGAATATAATGTCTTAATGAAGAACACATCCACAATGACAAAAGAGCAGCTCGGTTATCATCAACAATATAGTGAGATGATAAAAAGGTCCTGGAATAATCAAATGTCTGATAGTAGCCATTATTTATTGTAAGTTGTGAGATGATCTAATTTAGTTTACTTGTTGTAAAGTATTCCATGCAATTCTTGTTTTATTTGAAATTGTACTGCAAATGTATCCACTTCTCTTTGCATTACTGTTAAATTTTAATGGATGTTACTTATAGTTCATATTGCATTGTGAATCTTGATACAAAAATTCTGTACATAAACACATTCTGTATTCTTATAGTTAACTATATATATATATATAGAAATGTCTCTACGGTCTATATGTACAAAAATGAGCAGATCAGATAATAAAAATTCAAGATCATCATCATATAAAGCGCTATTAAATTTGCTATTATTCATGATCTTCTTCATCAATGGCAACAATCTTGACCCCTTTTCCCGAGCTCAATTTCCCACTACTCGGCCGGAGTTTCGCCGCCGCCGGCAGCCGGCTCCCGATCTTCGCCGCCGGAGTTTCATCTTCCTTCTTCAAATCACTGGGGGGCAAGAAACAGTCCATGGACAATCCCTTGATATTGAAATCCACTTCTTCGATGCTCCAAACCTCCTCCATCCTCGTCCTCGTCTTCTCCTCATCGTTTTCCCCGAACCGGAACAGCGACACGGCGGTTCGGCCGGCGTGGGCGATGTTGACGCCGTTGATGGTGCGGTAGTCTTGGATCGTCGACTCCATGGTGGTTTCCCAGAAGATGTTTCCGGCGCCGGGGGATTTGATCTTCAGGAGATGGGAGTCTTCGAGCTGAACCAATAGACCGGTTCTCTGGCTGAAACATCCCCAGAGTGTGTGCCGGATTATCTCCACGTTGCTGCTGCTTCTTGCTTTCAGGCTTGGGGCTTCTGCTTCCAGCTTTAGCACGAAGCAATCTTCCTCGTTCACCGTCTTCTCGCCGGTGCAGATGGAGTTCGAGAACAGATTTGCCGTTGATCTTGGATCAAGACCCTGTTTCAAAAAAGGTGATACTTTCACTATCCTGATGGTAGTATGAAAAGAAAACTAAAAATTCACAAGAAAAGTAAATCCCATGTTATCCATGATAGATTTAAACCAAAAAGGTAAATAGGCATCCCATTAAACCGACGTAGATGAGGTTAATAAAAGAAGGTTAATATGCCACTTTAGCTGAGAGTTAATAATCAACAGTCTAACCGACTTAACTAGAGTTGATATAAGAAGTTAACTAAAGTTGATATAAGAAGTTAATAGGTCACTCACTGAGGGTTGAACTCGCTATCCGTTACTAAGTCAATAGCCTAACCGACTTGATTGGAAATAACTAACTACTTCTTGAAAAATTGGATTGAGAATTCGAAATTAATATTTTGCATAATACAAGCAGGGGCGAAAAATACTATGCTAACTTATTGGAGTAAAAATTCAGATTGTCATGTAGGATTTTTACCTAAAGAGTTGCTATATTGTTTGCTGGAGTTGTTATATCATATCAGACAACTAATACTAAAATGTCCCACCAAACCACTGGAAAGGGACAAGCCGTACAAGTTTGATTAACAGTTTTGTTCAAACCCATGTGATTAAGCTGACTTGTAATGTGAAAAATAAAAATCAAGATATTCACATGAAGCAAACAATTAAAGTTGACTTGATTAAGATAATTGAATGTAGGCAGAATCTAATTGGAAGGCTTATTTGAGTAATGCAATGGAAGCCACCAGCTGTACAAGGTTCACATTGGGGAATCAAAGTTTTAGCATTAAAAAAGCATTAAACAAAGTTGTCAGTTGAGATAATGGTAATCCAAGTAGGCCATAAAAGATGGTCTGTTTAAAACTCCTCTTTTGAGTCAAAAAGAGAACACACAAACTCATGAGCAGGTAGATTCCAAGCACTTGGACCCTCACCAAGTGTAACAACAACATGGTAATCACCAAAAACACCAAAAGAATGTTTGCTTGTCCCATCCCTAATTACGCATATTTTATGTATCTGATTCAGTTAACGAAACTTCATTAAAGTTATTTTAAATTTAATTTTTCATAATATTAATATTTAGCATTTTTTTAGGGGAGAGAAGTATGAATACACTTGGCAATGGTCAAATTGGGGGATTATATAAGTCAAAAAAAACCCTCATTTTCATCTAGAAATACTTAGAAATTCTATGCAACAAAATCATACATCTACATTGTATTTCTATTAATATGTACTCAAATCAAATTTGTTAAGCACAAATGACAACACATCACATAATAAATGTATTTAATTTTCTCAAATCCTAATGGGATGAATTTGTAATGAATTTAAGTGACGCGTAAACTGGTTCGAAATATTTTTAAACTAGTTGGAATAGTTATAGTGACAAAAAAGATGGAATCACCCACACTAGACTTAATAGGATTGTAGAGGATAAATCATGATGACTCAATTAAGTAAAACTCAATCAGTGATCTCTTATGATTAATTGGGTTGTGCTGCATATGCGGACAAATTTGAATAGTTCTAAAAATGAATTTTTTATTTGTGAAGACAGAAACTCGTAATCACTATCTCGGAAGTCGGAAAATGAAATTTTGATAGTAGAATGAAAGAAAATGGTACCTGCAAGGAGCGGCGAAGAGGTCTAGGCGGGCCGCGGGAGGCGTTGGAGTTCTGCCATGGAGTTTGGCGCCAAGCCAGCTTGCCATCGCAGCCTGCGCTGATTTTACAGCCCGAAACCACAAGCTCCAAACTCCATAGCCCAGGTCTCCTCTGCCACAGAACAAACCCTCCAACTTCACCCGCCCCATTTCTCACGCTCTTGATCTTCATCACCCTGCCGCCCTCAACATTAGACCCCAATCCATCGCCGGATATAAACTCCGACGCCGCCATCTTCACCTTCCCCATCGCGTACATACTGTCAATCGCATTCATCGCAGTTTCCCCTCCCGCCGCCGCTATGTACTGGTGCACTATGTACTTCGCCATCGACGCCTCCTGCAAAAAAAAAGAGTTAAATTTTATAACCATCTACTCTCACAGGCAAAACATCAAACAGGTGTTAGGCAAGAATTTCTCGGCGGGAATTTACAATGGGATGATCGTTGATTTTCCCGGCGGGGCTGCAGGCCTGGTGGGAGGGGATCGGAATGGGGACGAGAGGAGCTCCGACGACACTCAGCAAAAGCTGAATCTCGGCGCTCCGGCCGCCGGGACCGGATTTCTCCGTCTGGGGTCTCATCCAACATTTCATCGTCTGCCATGACTTGTTCTTGCTCGCCGGAAACATCTCCTCCGGGATTGGGACTTCTAGAACCGTCTCTAGCCCATCTTCCCGGTCCAGATTAGGGCACAGAGTCCTCATCCCACAATCCTCAATCTCAGGAAGAAGAAGAAGAAAGAAAGAAAGAATTGAAGAGTCTGGATTGAAAGGCGAAGAAGAAGAAATAGCAGAATTTGAGACACCAACCGACGCAACCTACGAAGACGTGGTTTCTTTGTCTGTCGTGACCGCACGCTCCCTCTCCTTTTTAAAACATGTACGGAGTTTTTTTTTTTCTTCCTGTTTTAACTGTAAACTGTCTTTATATATAAATATACATACAATTCCATGGAGTTTTCTAGGAAAATCATAAACACAAAACAAATGAGTAATGAGTCTCGAGATGATATTATTAGTTTAATTAAATATGTCATCACACACGTTTATGTTATTTATATTTATTATTAATTATTAATTCCTTATGAATTTATTGATCAGTCACAGTTTGATCGAGTTGTAAAAATATAGAAAAAGATTAATACAAATAAAATTATTTAGAGATTACAAATTAATCAAATGATAAAAAAAATATAGGAAAAAATTGATGCATATAATATTACGAGTATTTCTCGAGCCTACATGTGGATGGTAGAATGTATAGTTTTAAATGTCAGAAAATTCTATCATGATCATATTTTAATTGAGTATAATGCATTTGGCATGAATCTAATTTTAATCAAATTGAACAAAAATTCAAATTTATGGTCAATTAGATTGGGAGTTCATTCTAAATTTTAATCCCTTCCATTAAAGAGTTTAGAAATGGGTAAGGTTTATACTAAATGTGAAAAGAATGGAAATAAAATGAATTCATCTTTGAAAAAAAGGTCAAATCTCAACCGCTAATATGGAAATAAAATCAACATCTTAATATTTTTCCTGTGATGATATCTTTTGACTTTTGAGGAATTTTATTCCCTAAAACAGAAAATTGAAATTAGTATATAAGTTGACAATTTCTTTTTTATTTTCTATTTTAAACTTTTGTTGTCAAAGGGAAATTGGCATAAAAGTTCAACCCCGCTAAAGGTCGAGGAAATAGTCTTGGCACAAATTCAATTTGAATACGACGACATTTTCATAATTATGATGGTGTATTTGAAAATACTGAATAGTTCATCCACATATAACTAATAGTACACACATGTATGCGAGCGCACTATTATAAATTTTGAGTGCACATTCAATTATCAATGGATACACTATTAAACATTTCTAAATATATCGTCGTAATTACGAACATATCACTGCATTTTTCTTTAATTTTTCATTCTTGATTATTCTAGATGAACATATGGGATTAGTTTGTACATTATCACCTTACCATAAAAATAAAAGTTTGCTTTGAAGTTTTAAGTTTTAATAAGATTGTCAATACTCAATATCATGTGTTAATATGATAAAAGGAGAATAGTATTTATAGTCATTTAGTTATTATATAATATGGTAATAGTGCATTTAGTAATTAGAAATTTTTTTAATTGTTTTTAGAGATAAAAGATTAAAGGAAAAAATATAAATATGTTTACATATATATATAAAACAAAAGATTAAAGGAAAAAATATAAATATGTTTACATATATATATAAAACAAAAGATTAAAGGAAAAAATATGAATATGTTTATATATATATATATATATATATATATATATATATATATTTATTTATATTTATATAAATAAAATTAAGAAATAGTGGCGTTTTTAATCTTTAAATACAAAACCTAATTAAAGTATTTTTGTTTCAATTCCTACGTGGACTAGATCGAGCGTGTTGATGACCTAATAACGACGACGACACCTAATCTAAAATGGCTTTTTGAGGTGATTGCGGTTGCCGCTTGCCCTAATATAATTCGGGTCGGGTCGCTCATGCAATCACTCCCTAATCCATTGCGATTATTATTGTTAAAAATAATTAGGGAGTATATAGCTTTAATTAATAGACAATTAAGCCGAACTTAGTTGTTAAAAAAGGTCATAAATCATGCTGTGCACGTTCCCAATGAATACACACGTCACCATTTTCCCCATGTCAACTTTATTATTTTATGCTTAAAAAAACAATTCTCCCCCACCCTGAGAGCAACTACATAAGTGTTGTTTTTCAAAAAATGAACCAAACACACTAAGACAGTTTTTCATAACGCAACTAAACACTACAAAGAAAAATGTTTTTTTGAAAAATGACTCATTTTCCATAAAATATTTTTCGGAAGTCATTTTCCTACTTTTCAATCGAACCCTTAATGGTTTTTCAAACAGTGTTCGCTGACATCATTTCGAAGAAGCAACCTTTGCTATGCGGTTTCGCGTACAGTAGGAGCCTAACTGGTGTGTTTGACGCATCTGTCATATCTGTTTTTTGTTTTTGTTTTTGTTTTTTTTTTTTTAAATTAGATTTGTTTTTTTTTTTTTCATCTTCTCCCATTTTCTCTTTCCTAATCACACTTACAAAAACTGCTCAAAAATCGCAAAAAGACCTCATTATTAAGGATGCTCTTAGAGTCTTAGGGATATAAACTTCAATATTATGCTCACACGGGCTTAGCTCACTGATTTAGTAGACAATATTTGAGAAAAAAATCAAGATTCGAACCTCGGCAATGACAGTGTTGTCGTGTGGGGATTATGTCCAAAGTGGGCTGATCCCATGTGCGCACCAGCATTTGTCCATGTCTGCTAAGCCCTTGGGATTGCGCATTCAACTTTTTGGGAGAAGTAAAAGCTACAATATTATATTTGTTCGAGTGAGTAAAAAATAATTTTTGTACTTTAAAATTATAAAAATTTATCACGTGCATACTCTCATGTGATCATTTCAGGTTCTCTCGTTACAAAAAAAAAAAAAAGAATATTATATTCAACCACACATAATGATCAAGCAACAATTTTTTGTTTTCGACAATTCCATGTAGCCAAATTTGTTTCAAGACATACAAAGTTTGTTTGTATGCTCTATAGATACTTTCTCATTTTTTTAGTCTAAAGAATTAATGTCTCCATCACTCGAGTACGACTTCATGACCATCCACTTGGAAGGGTAACAAAAGTGTCATGAAGCTATATGATAGTTATGATGGAATTGCTTAATTCAGTTTATATTATACGTAGTATAATTTTAGTAACGTAGGAGCTAAAATGTTGTGTCTTTATTCACTTTTTGAGGGTGTGAGACTTTTCCATATACATTGAATTCTAGCGAATAGTTTCTAGTTCATTTTTTCACATTTTCATACATCTCATTCCTTTAAAATATTTAAGTAATGTTGTGCAACTTTCAAAAATATAATGGGACATTACCTAAAGTATCCCAGCCCAAAAGTCAATTATAAAATAATTATGATAAAATAATTATAACTCAAAAGTCAAAACTATAGCTAGTGTATAAAATAATATTATATTGTTGAAAGCTTAAAATAAAATATGCAAGCAATAACTCTTGAAGAANTTTTTTTTTTTAAATTAGATTTGTTTTTTTTTTTTTCATCTTCTCCCATTTTCTCTTTCCTAATCACACTTACAAAAACTGCTCAAAAATCGCAAAAAGACCTCATTATTAAGGATGCTCTTAGAGTCTTAGGGATATAAACTTCAATATTATGCTCACACGGGCTTAGCTCACTGATTTAGTAGACAATATTTGAGAAAAAAATCAAGATTCGAACCTCGGCAATGACAGTGTTGTCGTGTGGGGATTATGTCCAAAGTGGGCTGATCCCATGTGCGCACCAGCATTTGTCCATGTCTGCTAAGCCCTTGGGATTGCGCATTCAACTTTTTGGGAGAAGTAAAAGCTACAATATTATATTTGTTCGAGTGAGTAAAAAATAATTTTTGTACTTTAAAATTATAAAAATTTATCACGTGCATACTCTCATGTGATCATTTCAGGTTCTCTCGTTACAAAAAAAAAAAAAAGAATATTATATTCAACCACACATAATGATCAAGCAACAATTTTTTGTTTTCGACAATTCCATGTAGCCAAATTTGTTTCAAGACATACAAAGTTTGTTTGTATGCTCTATAGATACTTTCTCATTTTTTTAGTCTAAAGAATTAATGTCTCCATCACTCGAGTACGACTTCATGACCATCCACTTGGAAGGGTAACAAAAGTGTCATGAAGCTATATGATAGTTATGATGGAATTGCTTAATTCAGTTTATATTATACGTAGTATAATTTTAGTAACGTAGGAGCTAAAATGTTGTGTCTTTATTCACTTTTTGAGGGTGTGAGACTTTTCCATATACATTGAATTCTAGCGAATAGTTTCTAGTTCATTTTTTCACATTTTCATACATCTCATTCCTTTAAAATATTTAAGTAATGTTGTGCAACTTTCAAAAATATAATGGGACATTACCTAAAGTATCCCAGCCCAAAAGTCAATTATAAAATAATTATGATAAAATAATTATAACTCAAAAGTCAAAACTATAGCTAGTGTATAAAATAATATTATATTGTTGAAAGCTTAAAATAAAATATGCAAGCAATAACTCTTGAAGAAGTTTGAACCTATGACCTCTAGTATTGCTATTTTCTCAACCTACCGAAGCACAAAAAATTAACAGTTGTCTTTACTGAAGTTCGAACCCACCCCTATCATCCAAGACACCGGGTGCCACTAGACCACAAGATCTTTGGCAATATTTTAGAGTTTAGTTGACTTAAATTTGAAATTAAATTGATATATAGTCATATAACCAAAATGCTATAACACGAATATACGTACACGTTATAACATAATATAATGATCTTTTGGTTTATGGGAAATCAAAGCTTGCAGTCATTATCAAAAAGTGTCTTTTGGATGAATTTCGTATTATGACCTTAATTGTAAAAAGGCTACATTAATATAAACTTGTCTAAATTGCTTATAACTGACCGTTTCAAATCAAGAAAACCAATAGGCATTTCCTATAAGACTTGAATTTTGGAAAGAAACTCAGGCCATCTCATTCAATTCGTACTCGAAACCTAGGGTATTTTAATACAGCCTTATAATGATGTTTTTATACTCTACCAGGCTCATTAGAGAAAATGTATCTATCTCATATATTAGAAACAAAAAGAAAAACAACATGGTTTGGCTAAAAAATGAAGATTTTGGAATGTGCAAAGTCCCATTCCGGAATAGATTTGGATATAGACAGCAATGGGATTGTCGGACCGACCATTATAAATAATGACCAAAAATTCTTGACAACCTAAGATAGATATAAGATATGTGACCTAAATTAATAATGTTAATTGTTATATATAGTTACATTGCATATATGTACATTCTATGTTTTTGAAGTGAAGCTAAAGCTAATCCTGCCGGCCGGCCGGCCTTATCCTGCGAAGTGACTTCTCTCCCTTCTGGCGTGTAGGGTAATCTCAACATATTTTCTTTAAAAATTTGTGTTCCAATGTCCTTGTTAATATAAATTAAAAATCAATTATATTTTTTAAAAATCATGATTGGATTTTGATTTTGAATCAACTGTTAATGATCGAGAATAGTTTAACCGTTCATGATCGAGAATAGTTAAAATCAAAACTTGAACATTACAAAGAATGATGTACGGTTTGGTTCAATAAAAAAAAAAAATTCCAAGGCATTCGTTTAATATATAAGAAACTTCGTTTAAGACTTGTTTCCAATGGGTAGTTGAAATTTCGATTCTTGTCACCACGAACATTGGAGTTTGAGTTTGGGTTAAACACTTAAACTCATTGGATGCAGAAGCATACACAATTTAGTGTTAAATCTCATGGAGTTTGAGTTTGAGTTAAACACTTAAACTCATTGGATGCAGAAGCATACGCAATTTAGTGTTAAATCTCAAAATTAAATTGATTCGACATATATATTCTTTTAGGAATTTAGGAGCGAGTTTATAGAGTTCATGATATAATTCACCATTTGGTGAAGTCAAGAAACTTAAATTATTTTTAAAAAAAATGATATATCCATTATGTTGAGAAGCTAGCCAGCTAGCAACTAGCAAGGTTGTAAAGCAGAATAATTATATTGTTGTGGCTGCTATTTCCTCCGTTAATAACGCCACCTTCATCATACTTCTCAACTGCTTGATTGACTGAACAGTGAACATGACCTTAAGCTACATCTCTTATCCTTACAATATCCATTTTTATTTAAAAGAGAAAAAAGAAAAGAGCTGCATTGCACAGCTAATTTGGGGTTTGAAGTTTTTTATTTTAGACCCTGAGGTGTCTTGAGTAAGCTTAATTAATTGTAAGAGATATATTTAATTTTTTAAGTTTGTATAATAGAAAAATTCTCGTGCACGGCTGTTGCAAAAGGCTCTAGACGCTAGTCGGGCGCTCGGGGACGCCTAGGCGACCGAATAATTTAGGCATATTGTCTCCACTGCTTTCCACTCAGGGCTAAGAGTTGTTAGACTGTTATAATCTCTCAAACTAGTCAAATGCATATGCAATATGCTATAGATGGTTAATTGAATACATGGTTGGAGAAATATAGAAGATGAGTAGCCGAGCAGGCAAAAAAAATCACTTGGCCGAGTTGAGCGCCAGCTTTGTTGAGTTAGGCGCCCGACTTAGCCAAGTTATGCGCTCAACTCGGCCGAGTTAGGCTCCCAACTTGGCGCCTAGTCCGCTAGTTAGTCGGTCAGTCGACTAAAATCTGTCTAGAGCTGAAATCGCATTTGCCTAAGAGCACCTAACGCCTAGTCGGTGCCTAGGCAATCGTTTAGATCAATTTTTACAACAATGGTTCGCACTGAACTGGCCCAATTAAGCAATAAAGTGTTGACCATATTAGTTTCTCTATACGGGATAAAATTTTGAACTTTTAATTTCTCTTAAGGAATGAGAGTACATAGTCATCGCCTCAACCAAGCTACTATGAACATGATTTCCTTAAAAGACAAGAAGACAACCAAGTCCCAAAACAACGTGGGTGGTCTGTCGTTGGATATTTTTTTGGGTGGGGGGGGAGTGAAATTCATACCAGAAAAACATGCATGTATGTATGTATAGTAGTTGCAAGAATCTTCTTCTGCTACGTAGATCTCTTTGCCAGTAGAGAAGATTTTATTCTTATCACATCCAATAATAATTCTAATAATTCAATGTGCGATAGATTGACGAATATCTGCTCGGCCCGACATACCATCCTTCCACACCAGTACCACTTCTCTAGCTTAGCTTAGCACAAATTCAGATTTTTATCTGCAAATCTCCGAATGTTTTTTTTTTAAATAGATTTTTGGATAAGCATGCTTCAACCCCGAAATTATTTTTAATTTGCAAGTTCAGATCACCCATCACTGCGTTTATTAATTTGAGAAATTTTTCTGAGAAATGAAAATGTAGAGAAACAATTTCTCTCCAGTTTGAAAATATTCAGTGAATAATGAAAAACGGGAGAAATGAAACTGAAAAATTGAAGTAAATGCAACTCATTATGGAAGTGTTTGGTAAATAACTATTAGCTGATTGGATGAGTAGGTTTAACTAGTTAATAACTGATTGTAAAAAAAAATATTTGGTAAATTAATAATGTTAGCTGATAGCTGATTCCATGCAAAATGATTTTTTTTTAAATCTAATTGAAAAAACTACTTTGAACAGCTTTTTGAATTCTAATTTGAACTTTAATTTTAACATTTTAGAGCAATAAATCATTAAATTGTTACGAAAAATTTAATTAATCAAACACTTAAATTGACTGTTTAATCAAGTCAAACAATTAATAGCAATCAAATAAATCAAAATTAACTAATAAACTAACTACGTTACCAAATAGGAACTGTAAAAAAATGAATAAAGGTAGCATAAAATCATTCCTTGTGAAACAATAGTTGCACATTATGAGCAGGACTATGTTACAGCTAAGTACACAACAATATTCTCTTCTTAAATCTATTTAAAAAAACTATAATGTCACTATTAATACATAAAAATCTCAGAACAATATGAACAAGTTTGCAAACCAGGGCAAGGACAACCTGAACAGGCAAGAGTGGTGTAGGACAGGACAGAATTCTAACCTGAACCAATGTTGTTGGTAACTATACAAGGGTTTTTCAGTTGGGCGGTTTACAATCTTCGAGGATCACGATTCACGAGGACACGTTGAAGTGAAAGAGCCAGGAGATTACAAAGGCGAAAACCATACAGGCTAGCATGAAGTTGAGAAACCGATGACCTTGCCAGAAGCGTTGAGACTCTACCTGGGGCACTGGCCTGGATCCCGCTACTGCAGCAGCAGCATTCGCTTCACTCCACAGCTCAATCGACTCTGCCTCGTTCACGCATACAACATTGCTAGCAATTGATCCACAGATCTCACAAATCCTGCAGACAAACCGATTTAGGAAAAAAATATAACGTGTTTTAAGGAAACAACCATCAGGCTATTTTCGGGTTTCTAAGTCCAAACAACCATCAGAAACAAATATTTAAAACTAAGAGTATAAAACTCATGCAAAAGAGAATATGGAATACAAACTTTGAATCTTGACATTTAAGTTGGGATCAATTCCCAGGTTTTTTACTTCTGGAATAGCATAACCACTCAAAAAGCTTAACCAAATATCAATATTTATTCTCCAGGTAAATCTGGGGAAGGCTTATAAGGAACTTTAGGCCCTCGGGGCATCTCAATGTTGGGTTCTGCCATCAACTTTGGCGGGCCTTTTACACGTCACTGTATACTTTTATTAGGATCTGTTCCAGGAAATATTCGAGATAATATCTTTCCTTATCAATTGGTCTAGAACTCCCACTTCACCGATCAAACGGGGAAGATAATAGTTTAGAAGAATAAGCTCCCGATGTTGATAAGTAGAATTTGAGAATTGAGATGCAACTAAAAATAGGGAATCACGTGCTAACTTAATACTATCCAATAGGAGAGAAACAAGTCTGTAATTTGGAGAATAAGTTTAACTCAGCAAAAAGTCCGATCAGATTAGGAAACAACAGTTAATGACAATAACACGCACTTATCTGATAATAGAACTATTACTTGGTATTGGCAGAACAAGTGAGCCAAGAAAGCTAGTGAGTGGTAGGTAGGATTAGACACGTTAGCATGAATCTGCCTCGGTGTCCATTTTGGTTATTTATACCAAAAACGCTAACTACCTCCATTGGTCGAGCGCTCTGTTACACAACCACGGCCACCTTGTCCATTGGTCGCTTGCACCTAGCGACGCACATCCGAGTCTTCCAGCTCCAACCGACTAGTTTGACCATGGCATCCGGGTCAAGGCCCCCCGGTATCACACCAAGGCCTATGCCAAAGCTAGACACGTGACTTAGGCCGATTGGGCCAAGAAAAAAACATAGAATTCTTTGCCTTTTATACCAACATCAAAATTCATTGAACAAAAATGAGGAAAAAAAAGATACTATAGGCCACAGTTCAAATCATCGAATGATAGGAATAGGAATTATACCAAAAAAGGGTATAGAAACTAGCTATTCTGTCAATTAAAAGATCACGTTGTGTACTCATGCTTGCAATGATCAAAGTGGTCCACATCAATGCAAGACAAAAGTGTACGCTTGAATAACTTATGTAAGATCCTCCTATTATTATTTATTAGACTAAATCCCGTCTGTATTTGCTGCCAGTGATCCTAAAGTAACCTTTCGGGTTAAACATTAAACAAATCGAACTGTAAACAAATCAGCGACTACTGCCCAGACGATGCAACAGATGTCTACACTCCAAAGTTACTTACGAGGGCACACCGTTTTCTACAGCAAGACAAGTTAACTAGAAATCGGGAATCTGTGTGCATTAGAAGTTTTGTACATCCTGTGAGCACTACAAGTTTTATAAAGTCAATGGTGAACCAAACCCCAAACAGCAAAGAATAATATATTCATAGCCCCTGCCACATAATTTTGTCCACTCTTTTTTTGTCTATCACTTCATGATTCTCCCCAGACATAAAGATCATTGACCACTCAACCTTTCTATCCTTCAAATATATATCTTCACTTTACACATCATTCTGGCATTGCTTTCCCTAATAAAGCTTCCACTAACACTCAACACAAAGTTCTTTATTTACTGTTGTATGATACATCCAATCCTTCCCTTTTAGGTCAGCATCTTAGGTAAATGATCACTAACATCTGAACTTAAGAACAAGGTTTGGGAACTAAAAATGCATATAGAAGAACTTCCAATCCCAAATAATCACCCATCAAAGGCATTTGCAAGAATAATTCCAACAAGCCCGCATAGGCAACTCAGTTGGTCACGGGATGAAGTTGGGAACAAAAATCAAGGATCGAGTCTCGCCAACAGCAACGTGGGAGCAACCTCTCAAAGTGAGAGGTCCTTGTGTGCACTAGGCAAAGTTTAGCCTCTGTGTTAAGCTCAATTACAATGATGAAATACTCATACTTTGTTGTTGGGCCTTGAGCTTGGGGATTCAACCTTTTGGGAAAAGAATAATTCCAACAAAGTAACAATAGACAACAGATTCATAGTTAAATTTGAGTATGTTTAATGTAAGAGGTTACCTGTTTCCCTTAATCTTGAACCAGGCCTCAGCACAGTGTTTGTGGGCAGCAGCCAAATCATCCTTGCAAGAACAACCTAGTTCAATGAAGACCCCCCCAGTCCCGGAGGGTTCTTGATTCTCTGAATCCATGCTCAGATGGCAAATCCTGCAATCCCTATCTGTTCTCAGAAAATGCAATTTGGTTTCCTCTTTTGCATAAGCCCCCTCCAGATCCACCTCCACAGAGCATTCCGACACGGAAGAAATCCTCTTCTCCGGCAGCACGCCGGAAACTTCAGGATTACCCACCTCCACAGCTTCAGAGGAGCACGGCCGGCCACCGCTCACGGCGGCTGAATTGCGCCGGCCGCCGTCCCCGCACTCCCCAGCTTCTAAATCAACGCCGGACTTGTCTAAAGATTGCATTTTTAGCGAGACCCAGACCACCAATCCGCAGAAAAAGTTCAGGTTTTCACAGAAAATTCCCGCAAATACTAAAATTCCTCCAAAGAATCAAAAACCCAAAACCCCACCGCCAAATGCCACCTCTCTCTCTCTCTCTCTGTGCTTCAGAGAGAGAGAAGTTACGGAAGAAGAAAAGTTGCAAGAAGAAGTTACCAATTCAATTTGAAACAGCTGGTGATAATCGCAGGCGCTTGAAAGATTCACTCCGAATTATATAAAATAAAAAGATTCAAACAATGAGAGTGCATCAATATTTAATATATTATACCGCTATCAGAGCATGATTTGACACCATTTTAAGTGGTTTTAAGGATGATTTTACTCGTAGATTTTGGGTTTAGGTAAATAGCTTTTGGTTAATATCACATTTCTCGTGATTAAAGAGAATAAAAATGGCACCACCTTTAAAGACCATAAAGAGTTTCCATGTGAACACATACGTGGCCAGTAAGGTTCAATCGCTGAAAAGGCAATAATTACTTGCACTGAAATGATTAAAATAAATAAATAAATAAGATTGTTGGCGAAAATATCTCTCCAAATTCTATCTTTCAAACTCCTGTATTGTCAGGATGTTGAACCGAATCGTGCATTGTTAAAATCAAATCGGAACCAAAATTGTACAGACGATTTCAATTTCGGTTAAGAATCGGAACTCATAAAGTTTTGGTTCTACTCTCAAAAAAAAAAAAAAAGTTTTGGTTCTGATTTAAATCGGAAAAAATTAAGATGATATTACAAATAGAAAAGTAGAAAAAAAAATATCGTATTATAAATTGTATTAATATATTTTAATGTACAATTGTAATACGAATATAAATTATATTACAATATTTTATAATATTACACGAATCTTAATTGTATAAGACTATTTTGTTCGCGAAGTTATAATAGAGGATTTTGTTTTGATTAATACTCAATAGTATATATTACGTTGCAGGAAGTATATGTACAGTTATATTACGATTACGATTAGTAATTTTAATCTAAAATTGTATTACGAATGGGAAAGTATGAAAGAATATATTGTATTAGGAATTGTATTAACATATATTAATGTACAATTATAGTACGAATATCTACCAAAAAAAACAATTGTAATACGAATATGAATTGTATTACTATAGTTTTCAATATTACACAAATCTTAATTGTATATGATTGTTTTGGGCAAGAATTAAAATGAAAGATTTTGTTTTTATTAATAGTATAGATATAGAAGTATAAATTACGTTGCAGGAAAGTATACTACAGTTATATTACGGTTAGTAATTTTAATGTAAAATTTTATTACTTATAGGAAAGTATGGAAAAATATATTATATTAAAAATTGTATTAACATATTTTAACGTACAATTGAAGTACGAAAATAATTAATATCACCATAAACTACATATATGTCTTTTTTTAGTACTACTTTTTTGAATACTACTAACTCTATTACAATGTACTATCTGTTCATAACTACTTTTTCAACCTACTGAAGCACAAAAAGTCAACAATCACCTCCACGGCTCCACTTAGAAGGAGCCCACTCCCTTTCATGTGGGAGTGTAAACCGGGTGCCACTAGACCACAAGGTATAAATACCAAAAAGTAATTTTAAAAGTAGAATTGAAAAAAAAAAAAGTAGAATTGAATTTAAAGTTTTTAGTTAAAAAAATAAAATATTTTCCGCATGACTAATTGACTAAGTGTCCAGTATATACTCTATAGAAAGATGATTTTTATTTTTTCTTGAAAACATAGAAAGATGAATTTAGGTGGAATGTTTGGTGTAAAGATATTTTATCATACAAAAAGTTTTTATTCCTCTTTCAAAATAAAGTTTTTTATTCTCTTTCTCTCTCTTTTTAATGAGGAAAACCCACACTAAAATATGCACTGAATAACCCCTACTCCTGTATAATAACTCACAAATCGCACAAAAAATATATTGTGCGGTGAATTCGACTGATTTATATCCTTTTTTAGTACTACTAACTCTGTGGCCTCCCAGTTGAAAAAGTTATAATCATGTCGTTCGATCACAAGGTCTTTGGCAATTTTTTTTTTGAAAGGAAACATCAAGACTGCATTAATAATTAACCAGATGAGAAATACATGCCGTTGGAACAGACAAAAACGACCCTAGGACAAACGCATGCAGAACCAGTTGCCCATGCTAACACAAGAGCTAAATGATTCGCTGACCTTTTGACATGATGAACAAATACGTTCCCAATGTCACTAGCAATATAACGACATTGCTTAACTAGCAAACCACATACGACAAGTCCAATAAGTTCGAATTATAACTAGAGCGAAAATTAAGACTATCAGACTCAATAATATAACTATGAAAACCAGTAGACTTTAACCACGTAAGGGCCTCCTTAACGGCCACAGCTTTGGCTAGGTAAGGGTCACGATCACATCCAAGACGAGCAATATACGTCGAAATAAATTTACCTGTGTGATCCCTAACCACAGCACCATAACCAGCCCCATCTTCAAATACAGCAGCATCAACATTGCATTTTAACCTGTTAGCCGGAGGGGAACCCAACTAGCATTGACCAAAGAGCATTCCACATTCGAGATGTCTTTGGAATACACCCTGCACCATAAATCACATAAACCCTCAACATGTCGTCTCAAACCATCAACAAAAACTAACACACCCTTCCAAGCACGGCAAATTATTGCATGGACCATGGTCCACACAGTTATGTGGACCAAAAGTAAAAAGTACATTATTTTTGTACTGAAGGTACATTATTTTTGTACTGTAAGTACACTATTTGATAGTATATATCAAATAATGTACCTTCAGTACAAAAATAATGTACCCTAAAATAATGTACTTACAGTACAAAAATAATGTATCTTCAGTATAAAAATAATATACTTTTTATTTTTGGTCCACCGTGATCCATGCAATAATGATTGTCCAAGCACATAATACGAGAAGATGTATCAATTTGGTCCATAAAGTATGGGCAAGATAGCTTTGATTATGGATTCCAACTTCCAAGCCCATATATAGCCCAATAAGTCTCAGAATGAATAAATTAGACAAATCTGGCCCTAGAATTGGCAAGAAAAATCAATTGAGTTGTAGAACATTTTAATATATGATCACAACTTAGCTAAACCAATGATATAATACGCTAAAGTTCAATCAATTTTATTGATCAATTAACACAACAATAATTATGAAATCAAAAAAAAAAAATTTGGAAGGTTTATTATATTATAAATCATTATATTCATGTCATCAAATCAATTACATTACTTCTCCAATCAATCATTGTATTAATTTACTAGTGACTATTGTGGGATTGTCACAAATAATCAGTAGCGTTTAATATGAATACATTTAGTTCCACAATTTTATTGATATTCACATTTAATTATCTACTATTATAATTTTTATTAAATTAATGTTACTATTTAGATTAATCAGATAAATTTATAATTTTAACTTCCTATTCTTGTTGAAAAAGTTCATAAATGATTTAATGGATAATAATTTAATTGAGTTTTTTAATGAAAAATTATATTTCTCTATATTATGTCATTATCAATAACTCATTTCATCAAATCAATTTTTTTTTGAAAACATCAAATCAATTAATTCAATCAATCATTACATTAATTTCACAAAAGATTATTTGTGTTATTGCCACATTTAGTAAATGACCTTTAATCAAAACACATTTAATTATTAGTTATAATTTTCATTAAATTCATGTTGATATCTAACACAATTTGGTAATGTCACAATTTTAATCTCTTATTTTATTAAAAAACATTTATAAACAATGATTTAATAGACTAATTATCTTGTTTTCTATATTAAATCGTCTATGAGCGTGTTTTAAGCAAGACTAAAAGATTAAAAGTGTGAAATTACCAAATAGTCTCAACATTTAAAGTTAGTTGAATATGAATGGTAACAACTGATCAAATTTGAAAATATCTCCAAAGTTGTGGAATTAAATATGGTTAAATTAAAAGGAGAAAATTACACTTTTGATCTTATGACTATAGGGTCTTGTTAATTTCAGTGCTCAATTTTAAAAATTAACAATTTAGTCGCGTAACTATGTAATTTTTAACACATTTGGTCCACCCCGCCAAATCACCGACCAAATGTCGCCGGAATCTTTTAATCCATTTTAATTTGTTTAATTTGGGGGCAAATCAATCATTTCCTTCTTCTTCATTCTTCTCCGTTCTTTTTCAGTTATTCTTCCTACACAGTCTGAATTATTCTTCCTACACAGTCTGAATTCTTCATTTGGCTGCTAATAGTCTTCGTCCTACACAGTCCGAATTCTTCATTATACTGAAGAGAGGCGTGGGAACTGCGACATTTGGCAGCTAATTTTATGCGCAATTAAAAAATACTTATGGTTTCCTTCGTCTTTCTTCGAACGCTGGTTTAATTGAAACATGTGTTCCATCCCAACTAAAAGCCTAAGCTAGTAGTTGGATTGCACTTTTTATATTTATATATTATATGCTCAACATGCCCCCTCACATGTGCGGGCCAATTTCTTTTGATGGGCTCCAAGCAACACGTGGACCATATTCTCTTCTTTTATCAGGTGACACGAATATTCGAACGCATGACTTTTGCCATGGGGTTGGCTCTAATACCAGATGAGAATTGTATTATATGATTAACTGTACAATGAGAATACAATAAATATATAAAGATAATAGTAGAGACCAACTAGAATACTAACACTAATATAATCCTAACACTCCCCCTCAAGCTCAAGAGTGGTCGGAACAACATTGAGCTTGCCAGGTAGGAAAGAGAACCGAACACCGAAGAGGGCTTTTGTAAAGATATCAGCTAGCTGATCCTTGGTCGAAATGAAATTAACCTGCACTTCTTTCTTGGAAACCTTATAACGAACAAAGTGATAATCAATCTTCACATGCTTCGTCCTAGCATGAAAAACTGGATTTGCACATAGATATGTATCACCGAAATTATCACACCAAAGCTTAGGAGTAGTAGTTAAAGGCAAACCAAGCTCCTTCATATGTGAAACCAACTACGTCACCTCAGCAGAAACATCTGCTAGAGCCTTGTACTCAGCCTCGGTAGAAGAACGAGCCACAGTTCATTATTTATGACACGTCCAAGAAACAAGATTGACACCAAGAAAGACCGCAAAACCACTAGTAGACTTACTATACGATCCTCCGGATCTCCACCCCAATCCGAATCAGAAAAGGCATGAATACCAAAGGATTGAGACCTGCAAATCCAAAGACAATAATGAATAGTGCCTTTAACATAGTGAAGGACCTGCTTAAGCATTCCCTAGTGCGCAGTGCTAAGAACATGCATATGCTGACATAACCGATTAACTGCAAATTAAGGCCAGATTAGGACGAGTGACCGTAAGATACTATAGGGCACCCGCAAGACTCCTATATTGTGTCGGATCTGCATATGGCGTAGTAGACCTATCAGCTACCTGAACCAAAGACACAGGAGTAATTAACGCCTCAGAATCAACCATACCTAGAAAGAATGAAAGACGGCCCATATCACACACCTTAAATTCACGATCCATACGAGCCACAAGATCATTCACACAAGCAGAGTCAGAACCCATCACTAAGATATCATCAACATATACTAGCGAGTAAAGTTGCACAACACTAGTAGAATAAATCAACAGACACCAGAAAATCATGCAACCGAGTGAACCAGGCCTGGGAAGCCTGTTTTAGACCATATAGTGAACACTGCAAAAGGCACACACTCATCATAATTATTGAGAATAAAATGTATTAATAAACAATGAAATAGGCCTATTTCAAAAAATGTCATTCTAATCTAGGCTTATTTCGTAAACTTCATGTTGTAAGTGATGCAGGAATTGGGCTTGAATCCATAGAGTGGTAGGAGCCCGGGAGTTGAAGAGGGATGTAAGTTGTGCTTAAGGAGCCAATGAATGTGCAAGTTAGGCATGAAGGCTAAGAAATGATGGGAGTGCAAATTATGCTATGGTGCAATGTTTACAGGATTAGTATAAGTGGGGTTAGGTTCAAAAGGACCAGTTAATTCCCATCTTTAGATATCACCATTCAAGGACAAGACGTCTCTTGTCTTCTCTCTTCCTATATTTTGGGCAAGCTTAATTGCTAGTCTCAATGTGAGACCGTCTCACGAATTTTTATTCATGAGACGGATCGGGTCAAAATGAAATATAATACTTTATTAATGATTTAGTAGTATATTTGTTAGTATAAGTATTACATTTCATCTTGATCCGACCCGTCTCACAAATAAAGATCTATGAGACGGTCTCACACAAGTTTTTGCCGATGAATGATAGTTCATTTCGGTTTGTATTTAGACCCTCTTTTATATTATATTTATTCACAGTAAAAAAGAATTGTTATTATTATCTTCTTTTTTCTTTTACTCCTCAACAACCTTATTATTGTAAAGTATAGTGTTCGTTGTCATATTATTTATTTACAGTATAAAAGAGTATTATTATTATTTTTTCACTCCTCAACAACCTTATTATTATATAAAGTATGGTGTTCGCTGTCAATTGTGCTTATATTGATCTAATTTTGAGATAACTTTAATTTAACAAGGCAAAAACTCGTGTGGCACTTGTTTTACGGATTGGGTCAATATGAAAATGTAATAATTATACACGAGAAAATGTAATACTTAAGGAATGCAATTTTTGTTACTTATAAAGGAAAATGTACAATATTACTTTTACATTTTAATTTAAAAATATTACATTTTTTTCCTCAAAAGTATTACACTTTTCTTTATACGTAACAAACATTTTATTCATATTACATTTTTCAGTATACGTATTACAGTTCTATTTTAATCCGACCCGTCTTATAAATAATAATTTGTGAGACGGTTTTATAGGAAGGTGTTCTAAAAATAAATTGTTTTTTTTTTTTTCAGTCTTTACATGTAAGATATCTGTTCTCTATTTTTAGAATGTATGGCTTATAATAGCATACTCGCAAGTCACCATTTTTCCAAAAAACGAAAAAGATATATAAGATTTCCGACCAACTATCATGGATTATAGATAAGGTCGAGAAAGAAAATGTAATAAAGGCAGACCAATTATTATGAAAAACACGTGTTGTCCTATCAGGTGACCTGCTACGCATGTTATTCTTGTGCACATATTCCGCTTAACCATGATAAGATTTTTTTTTTTTTTTATATAAGTAGTTGCACGTATTTAATGATATTTTTTTTAATAATTCAGGTTTTTCACGTTCATAGTTTCACCATATTATATTCTAAATCTCATAAATTGGCCTCAAGATTCATGAAAAAAATAAATTTTTAACTACATACCTAAATGATTTTAGGTTTATCAGCTTTTGCCTGTACACTTTACTTACTAGAAGTTTTTAACATTACTTATTGATAAACGTTGATTGATCGACTATTTGAGCTATCCGAGATTTATTTAGTGAGTCTTGTGTTGTTGTCATGTTTGACCGATCGAGAAATTCTAAAATCAATTATAGAATGCTTTGCAAGTATGGGGGATGAACCCATCATCTTCAACTGCTAACTCTTCAAATATATATCTGCTCTGGGCTTACACAAAACGTATACTAACGTTAGGTTGGCACATAACTCTACCCATCAGAATTTCCCATTTGTCCATCTACAAGAGATCAGAGTCGATTCTCGACCACATGTTCATTACATTTGAATGGGTATCAAATCCTTAGGATGTGTTTAGTTCGTACACGGGAATCAGAATCGGAATGGGTATCAAAAACTTGGTAATGGTAATGAGTTTTAGTGAAAGTATTTTGCATGTTTGGTATTAAGGTGGAATGGAAATAATTATTAATAGTTGGGGAAGAGGAGGGTAAGGGAAATGAAACCCTTATTTTATTAGGGAATGAGTTTTGCAATTAATAGAGTAATCAGAATCCATAGTAGTGTTCTAAAAACCTACCAACCAAACAATAACAATGAATTTGATACTCATTCTTGATAACTAAACCTGTCAACCAAACAAGGTAATGGTTTTGGTGAAAGTAATTTGCATGTTTGGCAGTAGGGTGGAATAAGAATTATTATTAATAGTTGGGGAAGTGGAGGATGAAGGAGGTGAAATCCTTATTTTATTAGGGAATGAGTTTTGCAATTAAGGGGTAGTCAAAATTCATAGTAGTGTTCTAAAAACCTGTCAACCAAACAATAACTTTGATACCCATTCTTGATAGCTAAACTTGTCAACTAAACATACCCTAAATATTTAGCACTTCGAATCAAAGTATTATTGTTAAATAATATCGGGATCCAACATAACCTCTAGGATAAGTGTTGAAAATGTTAAGTGTTGAGAAATCAAAACAAGAATAAAGATCAACAATGGTATGTAGAAAGAAAATAGGAATGTACACAACAATTTATGTGGTTGGACTATTTGCGTAGTGGTTCGATTGTTGTATATTGAGAAAAATATCAAATAGACTCTCAAAGTTTACACGAAAATAAATTTAGTTCTCTAAACTTTCAAAAGTGCAATTAACACTCCAACTAGTTATTTTGATGCATTGAAACCCAAAATTTGATTAATGACCTTCAATAACAGGTACTTCCAAGTCATTCTCATATTCTGAAAATTCTAGTGACTGTCGTTAGCCGCCGGCTTCATCCAAATAGAAAGCAACAAACAATTACACAAATATTTTTTAGTTTCAATTAAGGGCCTAATTTTATTGGCTCTTATTAAGTTGGAGATTATTAGGTTTGTAGATATATAATAACAAGAGGGAGTATAAATAAGTGCAAGATTAGAGAATTGAATCCTATTTAATTTGTTGGCACATGATTGTAGGGCATCTTATGGGTGCTTTATTGTGAAAAGTATGGAGCTAACAATAAACTAAAGTACTAATACAATTAACTAAAATTAATTATAGCACAAAAACCTTCTTTTTTTTTTGTGCATAATGGGTTAAAGAATAAATATTTTTCACAATACATATCACACTAAATGGAATTAAATTATATATTTTATTAAAATTAAAATTGACTTACTTTTACCATTAAGTTAAGGGTCAAAGCATTCTCTTAATAAATTATGGAAGAATTGCAGAGTAGAGCTAGAGGTTGCATTTAGAGCAACCTTATCAATGGATTATTTGGGGTTTACAGTACAGTGCAATATGATGTGGAAGTGAAAGAGTGCAAGAGAGAGAAGAAATAGAAGCATCTGCAAATAAGAGATATTGGAACAGTAATTAGAGGAGAGAGAAAGATTTGAAACAAAAAAGGAAGATCGTGTGAACTGCAACTAAGGCACCCAGCGGGCGCGTGCAGTGCACGCGGGCGCGCCTAGACATGCCTGTTTTTAATTTTTTTTTTTTTAATTTGATTTTTTTTTAAATTTTTTTTCTTCCCCTCCTATTTTCTCTTTCCTAATCATACTTACAAAAACTCTTCAATTACCGCAAAAAAACTCCATTGATGATAAGGATGCTCTTAAGAAGCATCTATCTAACTAGAGTGCTAGAGCATATATATGTTTTTTCAAAAAAAAAAAAAAAAGCATATATATGTTCATACCTAACTCAACTTATAAGATACCAAACTTTCATGATAAGCTAAAGTGGCATCAATGAAAAAGTAAACGATTTCATCAACTCAAAGATGGTAGAATCTAATGACAGCAACATATTATATGTATTTTGTTAGACCATTATTGATCAATTTTCGATTTTTTTTTAATAATTTAAAAGTAGAAGCATTATGCGAGATAAAAGTCGAAGCAATATATATTATGTTTTTGAAGAATTTATTCTCGTTTGATATAAATTGTAAGCAATAGTGGTTACGTTGCCAATTGTAGTAGGAATGGCATAAATCGTAAGCAATGGTGGATTGGTGGTTGCCAAATGGAGTAATAATAAATAGTCGTCATTCAATCATTAATCGGGTGTTTGGTTGGCAAGAATTGCAATTCAACGCCAATATAATTTCATAAAAGTAAAAACTACATTGTTTGATTGGAGGGAATCACAATTCCCTCAATTGAATAAATTGTAATTTAAAGGTCCCCCATATAATTTGGAATTCATCCGTACAAAGAAAAGGAAAAAGGAAGAAAATGACATATTTACACTTAAATATTATTATTAATATTATTATACAAGGGTATTTTAGTCTTTATATCATTTCTCTCCTTTTCATTCCGAATAATATTATTCTCCCTACCAAACAATATAATTTGAATTCCTACTTAATTCCCATTTTATTCTTTTTTTCCCACCGAATTACAATTCCTTTTGCCCCTTAATTCCTTTCTTCCAACGAAAGGTCCTATAATATTCTTTACTCTAATATAAGGTGGAAAAAAAAAAGATTCCAATTTATATAGGCACTATGGCATAAACGATTTTTTAAACTCAACATCATAGAATCTAACAATAGCAATTTATAATATCTTGTTAGACTGTTATCAATTCGATCCTCAATATTTTTAAAAGTATTAAGGTAAAAGCATTATGTGAGTTAAAAGTTGGAGCAATATATATACTTTGTTTTCTAAGAATTTATTCTCGTTTGGCATAACGTGTAAGCAATGGTGATTGTCAAATGGAGAAATAATGAATAGTCGTCATTCAATCATTAATATTCTTTACTCTAGAATAAGTAGAAAAAGAAGATTTCAATTTATATAGGCAATATAGGATTTTAAAATATTTATATTTAAAAAAAAATAACACACAATTTTCCAAACTCTATATCTTAGAATCTACCGATAGTAACTTATAATATTTTGTTAGACCGTTATTAATTTGATCCTCGATCTTTATAAAAGTATTAAGATAAAAACATTGTGCAAGTCAAAAGTTGAAGCAATATATTTGCTTTGTTTATTATCATAGTTAGTTTATCAGTCAATTTTAGCTTGTTTGACCACTATTAAGTATTTGACTTGGTTAAACAACTAATATAAGTGTTTGGTTAATTAGTTTTTTGTAAGAGCTTATTGCTCTAAAATATTAAAATTCAAAAAATTGTTGTAACAGTCCGTTTGGTTCTCTGGAAAATATTTGAAGGAAATGGAATTCAAATTCCATTGGAAAATGTTTTCCATCACCAAACAACATAAAACAATTTCCCTTCCCTTTTAGGAAAACATTTTCCTTGGAAAATGTCCAACCAAACACTCCCTTAAAGATTATTTTGCATGTAATCAACCATCGACTAACAACTAATTTACCAAACAATTTTCTACAACCAACTAATCCTATAATCTAATCAAACTCACTAACTCATCAATCCCCTAACAGCTATTTGTTAAACACCTCATTATGTTTTTTATAATTTTATAGCATAAAGTGTAAGCAATTGTGGTTGCCAAATGGAGTAATAACATTGAATCGTCCTCATTCAGTCATTAATATTCTTTATTCTAAAATAAGGAGAAAAAAAAAAGAAGATTCCAATTTATATATGCACTATGGGATTTTAAAATATTTAAACAAACATAAATGATTTTCTAAACTCAAGATCTTAGAATATAATGATAGCAACTTATAATATTTTGTTAGACAGTTATCATTGATCCTCGATCTTTTTAAATGTACTAAGGTAAAAGCATTCTACAAGTCAAAAGTTGAAGCAATATGATATACGGAGTATATATAGATGTGTTAGCGAACAGAATTTTTGGTAAACTATTCATATTTGTGTTCAGTAAGTGTTCATTTATGATCGTTTACTTCGTTTATTAAGGTAAACGAACATAAATGAACAAATTTTAAAGCTTAGTTTATAAATGAACAGAGTCTGAACTGTTGTAGGCTTGTTTGCTAAAAGCTCGTGAGCAAGTTCGTTTAATGTTCATTTAATAATGTTTACGAACATGCAATTAATCATATATATATATATATATATATATATATATATATATATATATATATATATATATATATATATATATATATATA
>NC_044920.1:2319201-2359821 GCF_003576645.1 Ipomoea triloba | reverse complement strand
TAATTATTCATATATATATATATATATATATATATATATATATATATATATATATATATATATATATATATATATATAGGGTAGAGTTCAAGTATGGACGCGTCTTATCGTGTGAACAGTGCGGCCTCACCACTATGTATACAGATATACACCACTCAGTGTTAGAAAATGCACCACACAAATATGCATCGTTAGGTACACATCACCAAAAAACACACCACTAAGTATGGAAATATACACCACACAGTGTTTGGAAATGCACAATTAGGGACAGGGGAGTTATGGTGCATTATTTTGGGTTTTTGTGTATTTTCATGTGGTGCATTTTCTAAGAGTGATGCATTTTATAACATTAAGTGGTGTGTCCGCACTGTTTACACGTTAAGACGCGTCCACACTTGAGCAGCTTTCTATATATATATGTTCCTTAATCATGTGAGAACCATGCCCTAGGTGAGAACGTGCGGACAAATCCAAACCATTGATCTAGTAGATCTAACAATTGAAAATTAACAAAACTTTGTAATATTTATGAAAATGATCCGCTCATTTCTTACTTGATTTTTCTCATCAATCAGATCTTGCAGATCAAATGGTTTGGCATAAAGTATAAGGAATAGTAGTTGACCAATATATGGAGTAACAATGAACCATCGTCATTCCATAACAATATTCTTTAAACAATGAACCTTCGTCATTCCATAAGACCATAACAATATTCTTTACTCTAAAAGTGGAGAAAAGTAAGATTTCAATTTATATACGCAACCGCACCATGAGAGTCATGTGGTAGCAGTGCTTATGTTAAGTTGGTTCTCCTCATTGACAATGATGTTTAACCAACCAACCATGAGAACAGCACACCAAGGAATTTATTATTAAAGCAGAGGCAGATGAGGAACACAACAAATTAAAGGAGAGAACACATTAAATAACCTTAATGAATGTTGCAACTTATTGTATTATTGAGTGCAACGTGAAGTACACATGCAATTAGAGCTACAAAGTTTCTAACAATGGAGTGATGAACATTTGTCTATTTTTAGTTATTGGTAAGCCGAGGGAATGGGGTCGGGCGATTTTAGAGCACGTTGGCTAGCCCAGCCATTTTCAAGGCTCATAGGCTAGCCGGGCCAGTTAGCTCATCTATTTTTTTCATTCACTTTAAATCTCTATTCCTATAGTAATATTCTAATTTCATTGCTAAGCTAATTTGCTATCATGGGGAATTGGGATTAGTGAAAATTGAAAACTAAAGAATACACACACATGACACATAATTATGACCAACTTGAACACTAAAATATGCAATTTTCAGACTTTTATAAATTTGTACATTTAGTATTAACATTTTTCATATTTTTTAGTACTATTGACTCTGTTACAATGTAGTATCTGATGTGTTCAAACATTTTTCATATTTAATATTACAAGATTGCACTTGCAAAAATGCGAAAGTGCATTGCACTTAAGGTTTCGATTTTAGAGTTTATAACTAAGTTTTTTATTTTATTGGATTTAGTAGTTCACTACTTTTTACTGCTTAAGGTCTAGCAATTACATTTTAGATTTAAAATTTAGCTTTTACGTTAATTTTATAAAATTTACCAAGTTTACATATTTAATTGTTAAAGATTGTATATTTAAGTGTTCAAGTTTGCATAGTGAAGGTGATTATAATTACAAAAATATATGTCATCGCATTTTTTTTTTTTAAATTTGATCAGATTCGTCAATTTTTTTACAAATATAAGGTTGTGATTGGTTCTTATTTCTCTCCTATGGTATTGTTGTCACAGAATCCTTAGCATATATATATATATATAAATATATATATATATATATATATATATATATATGTAGAGAGAGAGAGAAATCACAATTTTAGTCCTTTAATTATTGTCTATTATGTAATTTAGTCCCTCATTGTCAATTTTAAGAAATTTAATCCTTCAATTATTTTAAAAGTTGTCAATTTAGCTTATTTGTGGCTTTGACATTAAATAATCGAAGGACTAAAAGTGCGATTTTTCCATATGTGTGTGTGTGTGTGTTGGGGCACCAAAATGAAAACCATCCCCCTACCTATATAAGGAACATGACTGACTGGCTCGACAGACAAAATGTACTTTTACGACTCTAGTCATTGGTATAATTTGTAACAGGCAAAAAGATGATTTTCATATTAAACAAGTTAAAACGAAATTAATTATAAATTATATTTGACAAACAAATAACATGCATGTCATATATACAGATAAGGATCCTTCAATCATACACATACACAAGAAAACTAATTTTTGTGTGAATGAGATGACAATCCACCATGATAGTTGTCCCTCAAGTTTACAAATTTTCAACAAACCCTCATTGGACTCTTAGATTTGATTCATTTTTCTAGGCGTAATTATGCCAAATATTTACAATGCTAGTCTTTTTCATGTCCTTATAAAAAAGTACAATGTCTAGTGTGATTACGTACTAATACCAAGTACGTTTCATCAAAATTTTAAAATATTTTATTGTATTGGTGTCAAGAGGAAAACAACATTACATAGAATATCACTATACTGACATATTGTACACTATGGTTCACATTTTATTATTGTATATTATATTATATTATAGGGTCATGTTCATGTGCGGCCGCGCCTTCCCGTGCGGCCGTGCGATTTACACCACTCAATGTTAAGTAATGCACCACACAAATAACATTGAGCGGTGCATTTCATATTAAGAAATGCATTTTCATTGTGGTGCATTTCGTAACATTGAGTGGTGCATTTCTTAACATTGAGTGGTGTAAACCGCACGGCCACACGAGAAGGCGCGACCACATTTGAATAGAAATCTTATATTATATTTAATATTTAATATTATTGATACTGATGATGATTGGTATTATGAAGAAATCCCAAACAAATATGAGGAGTTTGCAATTTAACATTTGAATTCCAACAAAAATATTTTAATGTATGAAGTTTCAAAAGTGTCCTTCAGTTCAATTTCTAATTAATACAATGTTTGCCAATCAATATTATTTACCATTTTCTTTTATACAAAACGAAATAAAAGTACTAGTATTGGTGTCCAACATTTTACTTACTTCAGTAATTACTTGGTCATGAAATTGGTTTGAGCCAATAAATGCTCCTCAACATGACTAGTCTACAAGTAAACTATCTTTGAATTGACTAATTTTAAGTATATCAATTGGTATACTATTATTATATCTATGTGCGTGTATATATATTTATATATGTATTTGAGAGGGGTTGTATCGCTATCTTTTTTTAGACAGTAAAATCTTGTATGATGTGAAAATTATTTAAAAATGTACTATTATTTGTAAGTAAATAAATTACTATATTTTTAATAGTTTATCTTAATTATAATTTAAATCAATAAATAATACCTATATATATATATATATATATATATTCATACAATTTTTCATTTGAAAAGTTAATTTTTATTATAACTTTTTTTTATAAAAAAATTAAATACTCATTTTATTTATTACTGTATTAATGATAAAACTCTAATTAAAATATTGAAAAATTATCAAATAAAACTATTTGCATTTGTTAAAATATAACCATTTTGAAATACAATATCTACTAAGTTTATATTAATGTATTTTTTAAAAATTTATGTGAAATAATAAATTTTATAATTATCAAAAATTTAAAAAAAAAAACCATTTTGTAATAGTATTCAGATTTATGTGTTTTTTAAAATTCATCACATTGTGCGCATTTATAACTAGTATATAAATATAAATATAAAATTTTTTGTATTCTTTTTTTTTTAGCGACAATGGAAATTCACGACCGGGAGTGTGCATGGGGTAAATCCCATTGTATGATCTTAATTGGTAAATGTCCACATGGAGGTGAATCAGTGTAGGCTACTCATAGTTGACCGATCCGACTCAAACCAAGAAGGCAATTAGGCCACTCTTGTTGGAAGTCAAACTTATAACATTGTGGTTACTAAGTCAACCGCCTAACTAACTTGGCTAGAGTTGTCCCATTTTTTCCATGTCAAAAATACCATTACATTGTTAAATATTATGTTAGCTAATATTTAAAACATCATCCAATATTTTCACAGTTTCACCCGATCGCATTTTCTCACTTCAAACCTCATCCCTCCAACATTTGCACCCCACCCCTTTAATTTTACTTTTTAGCTCAAGTCACACCCCTTAACTTTCTTCTCCTCTTGTTTAGGCACCAAAACATCGTCCCATGGATTCCAATTACCCCTTGACCCAACTATTAGATCTCCACCCATTGACCTAATTGATCTTTGGCCTATACCCTATTCCCCCATCAGAATAATAGAGTTTATTACCGAAATGGTCCTTCGACTATTGCGAAATTATTAATTTGGTCCTCGACAATTTTTCGTGCTCAATTAAGTCTCTCGATTTTGAAAATTTTAACTAATTTGGTCCTCCGTTTATTTTGCCGTTAAAAATATGTTAAATCAAGACCAAATTGGTAATTTTGCTATAGTCAAGGGACCAAATTGGTAATTAATTTTTCACTGAAATGGTCCCTTGACTATAGCAAAATTATCAATTTGGTCCCGATTTAACATATTTTTAACGGCAAAATAAACGGAGGACTAAATTGGTTAAAATTTTTAAAGTCGAGGGACTTAATTGGGCACGAAAAATTATCGATGACCAAATTAGTAATTTTATAATAGTCGAGGGACCAGTTCGTTAATAAACTCAGAATAATATATACTAGTGTAATATCACTTTTTACATCCTACTAACATAGTAAGCTTTAATATAATTAATTAAAAAATAGTCACAATTTTTATTCAATTATTTATTTGCCCCTCCTTTTTCCCTTCACGTTCTTTTTATGCATATCCAAGTATCCAATTGAGAAACAATCTTACACTCTTATGACAGCATTTTAGCAGGGAATCTTAAATGAAAGCATGCCAATGTTGTGATTTGTAACCAATTGCACACTACAGTTATTAGCAAACTGCGTATTCAATTCCCTTTCCCTGCCAAGAATTTGTCCACGTGGAGAGTGAGCTCCTACCATATATATCAATTGCTTATATTAATTTGTGATTTCCTAGCGTAAAGAATTGAATAATGACTGAATATATAATAAGCATCCAAATACTATTGACTTCCATTCATGTTTTTTACCATATATACGGAAATAAAAAAATGTAAATAAAATATATATACCCTCTATATGGAAGTTGGTCAAAATAGATGATAAATATTAAGTAATATATTAGAAAATATATCCGTACCGTATACATTAAATAGTATTTTAAAAAAAACTCTTTTAAACAACGGATAAGTATTCAACATATTCTTAATAATATTTAGTAAATACTCCATATATTCTTATCGTATTTAACATAACTTTAATTTGTTTATTTTCTTTAATAGTTTTTATAACTTTTAGATTTAAATTTTTATATCTAATAATATTTTTGATGTAGTTTACAAATATTTAAATTTTATATAGTAAAACTTGACTAAATTAAATATTACAAAATACTAAGTTGTAAATCTTTTGAGGGGATATATTCCTTACCAATTATTTAATCGATATTATCTTGAATTTTCACGTAAAATCTACTTATTTGTAGAAGATAATATATGTATATTTATATTCATTAATGTTTCTAGAAAAATATAAAAATTTAAAAATGAATCTTGTTATAGAGTTTAAAGGCACAAATATATTGGAAGCTTACAACTTTACGTTTAGCATAATGATATGTTTAAATAGTAAAAAGAATGCAACCCTATGCCCGCAAAATTACCATTGAAAAAAAAAAATCTCTACTCGTGAAATTGAATGTGCATGTATATGTTTTTTTTTTTGTTTTTTTTTTTTTTTTGTGGAACAGAATTTGCAAACTTTAATATTACCAATTATATTATAGAATACCATACATAATATTATCATTTATGCTATTATGTTATTACCTAACTAATATGCCTTTTCTACACGGTATTATGTTATTACGTTAATACGTGATGAATATATAAATAATATTACCAATTAATAGATATTAGTTAATTTCCATTTTACATTTTCTTCCTAAATAAGCTTTATTAATTATTTGACCAGTAAAATATTTGATTAATTGAATATAAAAGTTTGTGCGAGAAAATGAAATAGAAGGATTTTACTTTTATATATAGTATAGATAGATATAGATAGATTATAGATATAGATTTAAGAAGAAAAAATAAAAGGAAGTTACCATAAGAAGGTATTTGATAGCTATGAAAGTTTAAATTTTTTATGAGAATTTAAAACGTGAGAAAATTATTCCTAGTAAAAGAGTTTGGGTGAAATTCTAATTGCATGATAAGGAAAGAAAATTCCATGAAAAGTTGGACTCTTTTTTTCACCAAATTATATCCAATTACGTAACTCAACTGAACACAAAGACGTTGGATTTACTGCTCACAAAGAGTCCCTTGTATCAAGTGAGACTCGATCCCTATCTTTCTTCCTAAACTTTATTTTTGTGACCAACTAAACTACCCATATTTTGAATATTTTTATTGCAGTTTGAATTTTGAAATATTTTCTCAAAAAGTTAATTGACTTGAAAAATACCAAACTCCTACTAAAAAGTAATTAAGCTACTGTTTTAAAAAAATAAAATAATTAAGCTACTAAATAATTAAATACGGAGTATAATAATGGGAGCATCTCAAGGCACGTGTATTTCCGTGAGATTTGGTCACACGAAATCCATAGTGGGGAGTGTAAATGGATAGATTGATAAAGGCTCCGAACCACGGGCCAAAATGATATAATGTACAGTTAAGAATAGACTTATAAATAGGGACTTAATATCACAAATGGTCCTCTGACTATTGGGGTAGTACTCCTTTTAGTACTCGACTTTCAATTCGACCACAAATGGTCCCCTGACTTTCATTTTTGACCACAAATAGTCTTTTTGTTAAAATTTCTGTTAAATAGGTGTTAAATCTAGGGGTATTATCGTTAAATTGATATATATAATGTTCATAAAATAAAAATGTTTATAATTTTTCACCAACAAGCATAATTGAAACAATTAACAAATATAAATACTCATAAATAAAAAGACAATACACTATATTCTCGTAATTATGCGTACAAAATTAAGATTTAATATTAGAGCTATCTATTTTAATTTAACCAACAGACTAAAATGAAAGACTTTTTTAAAAAATCTTGCTTTCATCATTTTCATGGTTGTTCATACATGATCGATTAATAATTTTCACTTTTCATTAATCGATCAAACATTTTGTTTGGGACATAACTAAAAGCTGCTACCGTTGAATTAATATAATTAATCAAGTACAAATTGCGAACATTAATCATGGATTTTTATTTAATTTGTTCATTTATATAAGTTCTCACGTCCATTTTATTTTTATATTTATTAACTTAATGTTTATTAATGTTTGAAATTAATTATGTTGTCATATAATTCTTAAAAAGAATTAATCATAATAATATTAATCAATTTGACGATATTACCCCTAGATTTAACACCTATTTAATGGAAATTTTAACAAAGGACTATTTGCAGTCAAAAATGAAAGTCAGAGGACCATTTGTGGTCGAATTGAAAGTCGAAAACTAAAAAAAGTACTACCATAATAGTCAAAGGACCATTTATGGTATTAACTCTATAAATAGGCGGAGAAATATTGCTATTTGCAAGCAGGTAGAAGACCTATAGTGAGAGACCATATCCATCTCCTGCATTTCTCCGAACAGGTAGGGGGTCTCAGATTCTCAACGACAACTCTTCTCAGAGTCTCCCACAGAGAGAGAGAGAGAGAGAGAGAGCGCAGTCATAAGGTAGAATTTGTGCGGGCGTGTTTCGGGAGTGTCGCTGGAATTTAAGCGGGCGAGAAAGGCGGCGGTTGTTGAGGGCGAGGGAGTAGAAGACAGGGTGGTGCTATTGCAGAAGGCTGAGATGGTTAAGGAAGACGACATCATGATGCAAAGTCCCGGAGAGACTGGCGGCGACGGTGTCGCTATTGAAATTCCCGAAACTGCCCATGAAGTTAGCTCTGGTTCTCTCTCTTTCTGCCCTCTCTCCCTCTCGCTTTATTTCCCTTTTTCTGTTTCGTTTTAAGCGTTTCTGTTGCTGGGATAAGCCTGAATCTGATTTGTTTTGAGCGGAAGATTTTGAATTATGCTGGTGGTTATGAATTGAATATATATATATATATATATATTTGGATTGAACGGCTTTGTTCATAAAGGTTCAATTTTTATGGCATCTGTTAAAGCGTTAGGATGATTATTATTAAGTTGATAACTAACAGAATCTCTGATGATTTGATGTGTGTATTATTATTTTATATATGCTACAATTCATTTACTCGTTTTGGTAATCTTCTTGACGTATGATCATAGCAGAAAGTGTATAAGATCTATCACCTCCATTTTTAATGGAGATTTCTAACCATATATTTTGATTCTTTTTTTGAGTGAAGAGGGAAACAGGCAGCAGGGTGTGCAGTGGGTAAACCCGCCTTGTGACCCTGGCCGGCAAAGAATCGCAAGGAGGTAAACCAGCCTAGGTTGCCCATAGCTGACCGGCTAAAACCAAGGCCAATAGGCCGCTCCGTTAGGAAACGAACTTGTAATCTTGTGGTTACCAAGTCTAAACCCCTAACCAACTTGGTTGGGGGTTGCCCCCAATGAATTTTGATTCTTTTCTTTAATGAGAAACTAGCAGATATATACGATCTGAATTGAGTTATGTAATGGTAATAGTTTGATACATGAAAGTGCTTTATTTCAGCATTTCAGCCATTTCTGTTTCAATTGAAGTGTATTTTGATTTTGCTTTTCCCACTGTAAAAAAAGAAAAGTCTTTTGATTTTCATTTTTAAGCAATTGCACCAATCTACTAAATTCTGTTATTGGTTTCAAGTTCTGGTTGCTCATGGTCATTTTGTTTGTATTACAAAAATCCAGATTCATGGTTTCAAGTGGGAGTTGTTCTCAGTACGGGGGTCAACAGTGCATATGTTCTTGGATATTCTGGCACAATCATGGTCCCTCTGGGTTGGATAGGGGGTGTGGTTGGCTTGATTCTAGCAGTTGCTATATCATTGTATGCTAGTACTCTTATAGCTAAGCTCCATGAACTTGGAGGAAAGAGGCATATCAGATATAGAGACCTTGCAGGATTTATTTATGGTATGAAAAACAAGAATAACGAGTAAAAACTCAAGCTCCTTCTAATTTGTTTCTTGGTATTTGTGTGGTTTCAGACTTTCAGTTCGGTTTGTTTAGTTAAATGAGATTTTGGGTGTTACAGGTCCAACTGCGTATTCACTTATTTGGGCATTGCAGTATGCAAATCTATTCTTGATAAATATTGGATACATCATTATGGGTGGACAGTCCTTAAAGGTAAGATATATCTTTGTACTGATAAGAGGTTTTCAAATGTATTCATTGAATATTTCTGCTGTAAGTTGTCTGTTCCAGAAGTTCTTAAAATATGGATATTCATACCTTTTGATTTCTTCGAGTCTGTAAATTAGTAGGCAGCCTTACTCGAGTCTGTACTGATTCCATACCACTGTTTACTTGAGGGCCTCTAGGCTTTTTACACTCTCTTTAGAGATGACCATGTGATGAAGCTACCCTACTTCATTATGATAGCTGGAGTGGCGTGTCTCCTCTTTGCCATCGCAATACCTCATTTGTCAGCGCTAAGGATTTGGCTCGGGGTTTCAACAATACTTAGTATGGTGTATATTATTGCCCCATGTGTGTTAGCCCTCAAAGATGGTATGTGCCTTTTCTCCTTGACGAGTGACAATATCTGAACTCTGAACATTGAAGTTACGTAGAACGCTCTGTATTTGCTGTTTAAATGCTCAAGAAAATATTACTTTTTCTCGTCGAGCTTTGCTGGATTTTTCAAATTGTTAAGATATGCGAACACCTGAATTTCAGACCTAATCATGTTTATTTGTTGATTTGAGGAACTAATGTTGTAACTATTACTTCTAACCTTTTTGCAATCTTTTATCTTACAGGTATCAATTCTCCTCCTAGAGACTATGGCATTCCTGGAACAAAAGTGAGCAGAATATTTACGACTGTTGGAACAGCTGGAAACCTTGTTTTTGCTTTTAACACGGGAATGATTCCAGAGATACAGGTTAGCCTGCATTTCCATATGATTGATTGAGATATGGATGATTTCACGTGATTGGGTCCATTTTTGCATCATGATTCTCGTTGCTATTCCATATCTCGTATCCATCACTACAAGAATTTTTGTAACCCACCCTTTACGGTACCTTATAAAGTATTAATATCCTTATAGATCCAAAACAGAACTTTAAATGGCGGAAGCACAATGTTGCTAAAGGCACTCCCAATTCTAATTTTCTTGTGACAGGCTACAGTGAAACAACCTGCAGTGAAGAACATGTTGAAAGCGCTTTACTTTCAGTTTACGGTAGGAGTTGTGCCCATGTTGGCCGTTACTTTCATAGGGTACTGGGCTTATGGATCGAGCTCATCGGTATATTTGCTCAACAATGTCCACGGTCCGCTTTGGGTAAAGGCATTTGCTAACCTCTGTGCTTTCTTACAAGCTGTCATTTCCCTGCATGTAAGTCACAATCTCTACTTTCAGTACTTTGATATTCTGCTGTTTATTTTGCTTATTTGCTATTTGTAAATCAATATGATCCCTAATCTTTATCTTCCAATCTCGAGCATTTAAATGTAAACTGTTCATTGTTTCCCATGCTCGTTTTAGATATTTGCGAGCCCGACATACGAGTTTTTGGATACGAAATACGGGATTAAAGGAGGCGCCCTTCTCCTTCGCAACCTGGGATTCAGAACTTTGGTCAGAGGCGGTTATTTAGTTTTCACCACATTCCTCGCCGCTCTGCTGCCTTTCCTCGGGGACTTCATGAGCCTTACTGGTGCCACAAGCGTGTTCCCGCTTACATTTATCCTCGCAAACCTCATGTACCTGACCGCTAACGGGAGCAAGCTGAGTTCCCTACAGAAGAGCTGGCACTGGTTGCTCGTTACCTTCTTCGGCTTGTTATCTGTCGCTGCATTTGTGGCCGCCATTCGGCTGATTGTTGTAGACTCCCGTACATACCATCTGTTTGCTGATCTATAGCTTTCCCATTCTTAATTCATATTTTAGCATCATTGTTATAGTTCTACTACTTATAGCAGAGTTTGTGTGGTTTATCTTCAGCTTGATGTGATTGATTTTTCTCACTCTCTTTAGAGTGAGACACACAAAGGGGTTGATATGGTGGCCTTGGCTATCTGCTCCATGAGCCTCAATCTGCCCTTCATATATGAATAAGAATTTTCATTGTTGCTTCTAGCCTTCTGGTTTTGTGCTTTTCCTTGGAACTTTCTCTTTCCATTTTACAGACTTCTACAATGGAAGGCTACACAGATAACAGATGAAATCAGTGTTGTTTCCTCTAAAAACAAATATCGCTCGCAAAAAAAATATATCTTTTGTTACGTAATTATTGATCAATGCTTATAGATTTTTTAAAAAACTATAATTAATTGGCTATTTAGTCTCGACATGTTAGTGTACCATAACTAGAGAAACTTGTGATCATACAAAGAAATAATGAATCTATACTAAGAGACAAAAGAGATCACAACATCAAAATCTACCAAGAATATAACTATGCACTTTGCATTCCATTAGCGTAAATTTTACTCCATCAAAATGATGTCGTTTTAATTAATGAAAATAAACGGCAGAAACTGTTAGGGAGACTAGTATTCCTATTATACTAGGACTCCTCTTCTATGTTTTATATTTATGTCTTGAACTTCTATGGTTAATAACATACTCTAGATTATTCAATCCTCATCTAGTATCAGAAGACTCAGGGTTTTTTTATGGCGGCTCCATTGTCGGGTTTGCACGACCGCGGTCCACAATGCATGGTAGTTCATGCATCAAAACGACGTCGTTTTGATTAATGAAAAGAAACGGCAGAAACGACTCCGTTCCGCGCCATTAACTTTGTGTGTATAACATATTTAGTTTCATTTTATATACACTGAAGTTTCCTTTCAACACAACTACAATTTCTTTTCGATATAAATACAGTTTCATTTGACATTATACACTCAAATATGTAAAACTACGAAGCACAAAGAGCCAACGCCACTTTCTCAACTTAATATTATGCACTTAATGTGATTGAATGCATAAAACTATCTGAAGAGTATGAACCAACTATAGAGTATGAATTTACACTAAATATCATTATTCATACTTAACCAAATATGGGCATAAAGAACTAAAATTATAATTCAAAACTTAATGAATTATTGAAAAATGGCAATAGTTAATTGCCTAGCAAATATGTTTTTCCAAAATTACTAAATTGATTCAAAATCACTCTCCATAATCCAATTAATAATATTATTATCATTAATGGCAAAATTGCAAATAATCCAAAAAGCAATAAAATAGCCATAATAATATTATTAAATGGAGACTTAAATGAGGAAAAAACAATGGTTATAACCGCTAACTTTAGAAACATTCGGATATAATTTGAAAACTTGATAAAGTTTGAAGTCCGAAAAACATTAATGTCAAGAAAATGATAATATCCATAATATTTTCTTAACTGAAACATTGTCACATTAACTTAATTGGAAACAATTCAGGAGTCATAACTGAATACCATATTAATATTAATGGTATCATTAATTAAAATATTTAATGGTAATAGTCAACATTATAATCACCATTAACATTTAACAATGAAAACAAAATTATGGTAATACACCTTCTTAATGTTTCCATATGTTACTAGTCCAAATTAACGGTTAACTGTAACTGCAGCATTAATTACCAATTAATATTAAAAGATTAGCGGTTAACTGTAACTGTAGCATTAATTACCAATTAATATTAAAAGATCTTTAACCCAGTGGGGTAGCTCAAGTGGCAAGTGAGCTCTCTTTGTGGGGAGAAATTTTGGGAGAACCCGGATTCAATTCCCAGAAGTGACAATTTCCCCTGGACCAGCTCCCGTGCCTCTATTTACCAAAAAAATATTAAAAGATTAGCGGTTAACCCTCTATTTACCAAAAAAATATTAAAAGATTAGCGGTTAACTGTAACTAGTAACTGGCATTAATCACCAATTATCGCACGCACTTTCTCAACCTAGAGCCAACGCTCTCTCACTTTGTAGTTTTTGAGTTTGAAATTTTCACAAATATTTGAACACATGATGCGTACTAATTTAACTATTTGAATTTGTTAAGTCATCTCAAATTCAAAGGTCAAGTATTCAAATACAATTTCGAAGGGTTAAGATCATCTCCAATCCAAAATGCCAAATTTTACACTAACAAGAATATTCACAATAATTTTTACACCATATTTTTTGTCATTTTCAACCCATTTACACCAAATTTTGTTCATTTACTAAAATATTTTGTATTCTCATAAATTAAAATTTTATATTAATATTTCAATATAAAATATAATTATACTGTAAATAATATATTTATTAAATTACACAATAATATAGCATATAACATTCATTACACAATAGTTAATCTATATTCAATATTAGTATTGATTTAATCGGTCTTGATGAGATCTTTCAAATGATATAACTTATTTTTAATAATATACAATTTATGTTTAAGTATTTAACAAAATATGTAAATATAACCCTAAACAAAAAAAAAATACAAAAGGAATTAATAAAAAAAAATGACAAAACAGAAAAGAAAAATCTTCAAATTTTTGTTGTTCATAAATAATACTTCGCCAAATATGGCGTAGTATTGCTCACCCACAACAAAAATTTTGTCATTTTAACCTATTCGTTGGAGGCTAGTTGTGTCAAACTTTGTGCCGAAATGTCATTTTCATGTCTTGATTGGAGATGACCTTAGTATTTATTAACGAGGTAAACCCTAGCCGGCAAAGAGCCACAAGGAGGTAAATCAGCCTAGGAGGTAAATCAGCCTAGGTTACCCATAGCTGACCGGCACAAACTCAAGGGCTTGAGGTTCGAACCCACGATCTCTCGGCTGCAGGTGTAACTCTCTTACCACTTGAGCTGCCCTTACGGGCAAGAGATGACCTTAGTACTCTACATGATATGTTGCAATCCTTCTGCAACAACTTGAATACGAGATTGACTTTATGTCATCCTGCATTTTTGCTCTTCACAAGTTGACCTATAAACAACAACAACAACAATAATAATAATAATAAATAATTGAAGCCATGATGTGTTGCAAGCTTGCACTTTTACAACAAGGGCAAAGAGGATCAAAATGATAGGTTTAAAACTCGTTTCCTTTTTTAAAAAAATTATTAATTTGTATTAAAATTGAGTTAAAATTGTAAGGGTATGAGAAAGATTCACTTTTGAAAGTCAGTTGAAATTGCAATAACATAAAAAAAAAATAGTGAAAGAATTACAAATTTAAAGATGTGAAAGTATGACCCACTTTGAAAAGTAAGAACGTATTTCAAGGATAAGAATAACCTTATCAGTTAAGATGTTAAGTAACAATATGGTGGCTAAATATTCAAAAACATAGTAGGAAATAGTTGGTGGGTTGAATACTCAATATTACACCACTTGTTGCCTTATGATTTTGTGCTTTTTTTCTAGACATTTCTCTTGTTATTTTTCAAACAACTACAATGGAAGTTTACGTTCCACAAGACATCAATGTTCATCCTTTAAATTAATCATTTGTTTCCCCTTTTTGTGACATTTACCAAAAGAAATCACCCATCAAAACCTCTACAAACAACAAAACTATGTACTTTTTTTGTGACGTTAATCAAAGAAATCATTCTAATAAAATCTACAAAGAACATAACTATGCACTCAACACTCTATTAGAGGTCAAATAATTCATACTACAACACATATACAACTACACAAGATAAATATAAAAATTGAGACCGTCACACACAATTTTCAAATAAAAAAATCAAGAATTGTGTAATATTCAATTTCAGTCTTGTTTGTGTAATTGTGTCACACATAGTCTAGGGCAAGTGCCTCAAATGTCCAAAGTGTTTGGAAACAAAATCTTCATAAAAAATCCCTCCCATTAATTAATTAATATCATTTAACAACTATTAATTAAATGTAAAAAGGTTACAAAAAAAATGTAAAATAGCCATTTGACTTTAAAAGTATGTTAATAGCCATATATATGTAATTTTTGAAAATAATATAAATAAAGAATAAAAGTATGTTAAAATTATTATATTATAAATATAATTAATTATTAATACAAAAGCTTATTATTTATTTATGTGTTTTGATTTTATATGTTAAGTCAAATTTGAAACTTTATAATCAGAGCATAAACTGAAGATCTTAGAGATAAATATTCAAATAGCAAATGATTGGAGGGTTTAAAAATTAATATGCATAAATTTTTTCCAAACAAATAAAATGATCAACACGAAAAAGGAAAAAAAAATAATTAAAAAATCGTCGTTCTCGCTTGATCTCCGATCATCTTATTTGTTTCTCGAACGCGAACTCTCAGAATAGCAAAGCAAATCAAGTTTAGCGATCGACATTTGTTTCTACTTTCAGGAATTGTCCAGAATAACTTGTTTGGACTCATTTGGACTCGAATCAACTCATCAATTCACTCGGTAAGCTCTGAATTCCAAACCAGTTTGGAACTGAATCTTTTCAATGTCACTGCTTTCTCTGTTCTTTGCTCACGTCTATTGATTGCGGATTTTACATGCTACTCTTCGATTATAGTTTTGAATTCCGTAGCTTTGTTGACTCGATTTGCATGAGATAATCCTATTTCGTGATTCCAAAGATTAAAAAAAATGTTTAGAATTTTTATTTTCACCAAAAAAAAAAAAAAGAAAAAAAAAAGAGGCGAACGAAGCAAAATGGAACTATGCATAGGAATGGAATCATGGAATTATGCACTCTGCCGCCCGCTCCTATCCCATTCATGTCACGAATCACTACTTCACCTTCTCGTTTCTCTCGCCAAGGCCAAGCAATGCGGCAATCTCGCCTATAGCCAGTCGCCACTTTGAGGGTTAGATTTTGAACTCCATTGTCAGTACTCTGTATTATTTTTCTTTATATATTTCTTTCCTTTTTTTTTTTTTTCCTCCTAATGTTTTTTCCATTTGGGTTAGTTATTGTTGAGTTTGTGACATGTTTTATTGACTTGTTGCCGCTTATAGAACAATATAAATGTCAAACAGTTTGTGAACTATGTGGTTTGGTTGATTTTGATTTATCTCTGTTGATTTCTGGCATCAAAATTTGGTTGTTGGTTCCACTTTCATTTCTGTTGTCGCTCAAAATTAAATTTAGTTTGGTTCTCATGTAGTATCTAGATAAACATTACATAGACTTCATTCTAGACAATAGAGCAGAATTTAAAGAAAATTGCCAGTGTGAATTTTGTGAAAGTTCTTCCCTCAATGTCTTTAATCTTTCTCCGTTCAGTCTTTAGCCAAAATTGCATCCCTCTCCTTGTTGACAAGAATTTATTTCTTATTACTTTTCCTCCAATTCCTTAAAGTGGGCTGATTTTAGTTCAATTTCCTCCAATAAGGCAATAAATATGTTGAACCACTGATCAATTGTTTAGTTCTCATATTCTTTTGGCAGATTAATCTCAGAAGGAGAGTTTCTAGTGACCTTTAGTTTCTGTTGATCTGAATATCTGATTGAATCCAGTTTCTTCCATAGTCAATATCTGTTACATGTTTTGGCATGATGAAGCTGTTTCAGGATTACTGAGAATTCATGTAGCATTCTGTTATTCAGTTATACTCAGTTCTTTTTCTTTTTTTGGTTGCAGGTTGGGACTATTGCTCTTCTTGCCTTGACAGGATTGCTAATTTATATGGTTTTCTTTATCTTGACAAGTGACAACTATCAATGCTGTGTTGTAGTCTCTCTTCTCATGCCTTTAGCAGCAGTAGATGGATTCTTTACTTATTTAATAGGCATTTATGTTGGGCCTAGGATCGCTAGTGTTGCGAATGCTATTGTTTAGAGTCATTTATCTGAAGTGGTTTGTGATTTTATTTTGTTTGGTTTAAGACTTGGAAGTTGAAGTTTTGGTTCAGTGATCCATGATAGATCACATTACTAGGCTATCAGAAAGATTGTAATACTCAGAACCTTTTGTTTAGTGTATATTGGAATTGGGTGGGGATTGGGGTATTTTTTTAATACTCCGTGGGGTCAGGGTCAGGAACAAGGGCAGAGAGCAGAGGGTGAAGTCTGGCTTCCCTGTTGACATCATTAACAAATAACTATGCAGCCATTATTCTCATATTGATAAAATTTCACATAAATTATTATGGACTGCACTCTGGAATTGTTTACTTTCAGCTGTAATACTACTAATGAATTTAAACTCGGAGGTTTCATTCTGCTGCAGATGTTTCCATCAGCAGAAAGAAATCATTTCTTTTCCATCTTGTATACGCTTTTGATTGTTGCACAAATCTTTCTGTTTGTATTAGTCTGACATTTTGAAGCATAATTGTAATAGACTTGTGGAATTTTGATATGCTAACGATGCTTTTTACTTATTCTGTATGGATTTTGTATTTTTGTTTGCTCGTACCTTCTTTAGGTTTGAGAGGTTTGATGGAATTTGGTGTTATTTCTCTAAAGGGATGGCAAAAATTAGAGATAGAACTGAGGATTTCAAAGACACTGTCCATCGAACGGCTGTGTCTCTGGGGTATGATGAGGTACTTTGACTTCATTAACATATTTTCTTTTTTGTCTGCCTTTAGACCTTATTAAGGCCTGATCCTTGCATATTCTGCTTTGGAGATACTCTTATATGGCCTAATGTTTCTCTATTTCCCTTAATCATTAATGGACTTCAAGGATTTCAAAACCCAAATAGTTTGTTAAAGTCCTCACTGGTCTTGATTTTCCAGTATCAGCATGTCTTGCTTTTCCCCCCTCTTGTACCAAGATTGCTTCTACTAGTGGCTAATGGCTACTATTGAGTTTACTATGTGTTTTTATACTGTCATTGAATTCTTATATATTACTTGCTTGTGCATTTGCTGGTGCTAACATTCACCTCCATACTTTTATCATAGAGATCGTGTGTTCATCTGCTAATTCTTGGGTTTCAATGGTTCTATCACTGTTTCTTATGATCCAATATTGACAACTAACACTCAATTTTATTTTATGTCATCCTTTTTGTGACATTTGTTTGCTCCTTGCCTAGTTTTGGCAACAAATTGCTGTTTCCTGACCATAATGATTGCTTGCAGTCCAAAACAGCAGCCATATTAGCATCCTTTATCTTGCACAAACCTCGACAAAGATCGTCTTTCACCAAAGCTGCACTGAAGACGGTATATTTTTGTGATAACATGCTTATTCTCTTTATTTTGTTATGTATACTTTATATTCACAAAATTTTAATTTCAAAAGAGACTGGCAGTAACTATGAATATACGGTGTACTTTTTACTCTGTACTATAGGACTGTGAAACAGACAACAGAATATTAATTCAAGAAATCATTTTTAATCCAAATTCATTTTCAGCTAGAAAGCATTGGAGTCCTAGAAGAATTCTTGTTGAAACATAAGAAGGATTATGTAGATTTGTACCGGACAACTGAACAGGAGAGAGATAGCATTGAGCATGAAGTAAGACTGATCTACTTTATCAACATTTTTTGCCAACCCCAACTTAACTAAATCATCAATTCAATTTTCACATAGTTTTGCTACAGTGGTTAAGCTAACTTGTTTGCTCTTTGAAGCTACAACGATCTACCTTTTTTTTTTTAGTGTGTTTAGTGACTCCTTTAAAATATCTTTGTTAAATAACTTTTCTGCAGGTCACCATTTTCATAAAATCATGCAAAGAGCAAATAGATGTTCTCAAAAATAGTATAAATGATGATGATGAAGCAAAGTTGAAGGGCTGGATTGGGTTCAAGGGTGATAATTCGAATGCTGATACAGTAGCACACAAACATGGGGTGGTAATGATAATTTCATATTTTTGTTTGTTTGTCACTAAATTAGTATTATGAATAGTTTATGTTTTTGTCTGTGATGGAACTGTTTCCCATCTCTGTATTATGAAATTAAGATAGAGATTTTCTCTATTTGTGCTTACATATACATGCATACATACAACTTCTGCATGACATTTCGAATTCGGAGGCAGTTCAAATAATGACCATTGGAGCTTAACCATTTCTGTAAGAATAGGAACTAATAGCTCAGAATCCAATTCAATATGCGCCAGTGATAAATCAACACAGTTCTTCAGTTTCTGAATTCTATTAAAACCCAAACTTTTCTTCAGCTAGATTGACAAACTGAGTTGTTTGTAGCATTCAATGTGATCATTCTGCTCATTATTTGTCTTAATCATGTTAGTGTTTGCTGTAAAGTTTGTTCAAATGTACTTGTACACAATTATTATTATTTTTGAATTCTGAAAATTTTCTTCAGCTAGATAGATTGAAAAACTGAATTATTTGTATTATTTAATGTGATCTTTCTGCTTATTATTTGTTGTAACGGTTGAAGCTTGCTTAAAGTTTGATCATGTGCACAATTACCTTACAATTGTTTCTTCTATGGAGTAGCATGTAATCATTTTAATTTGCCATTCTTTAACTAAGCAATGAATGATATTGCTAAATTACAAAATGTTAAAAATATATTTACTTGCGCCATACTGTGTCTGGAATTCAGAACCAAAGTTTTGACTTTAACTGATGGCTTTTTGACTTTATGAAAAATTAGCTATTCCTAAGAAGTCAAGAATAGCTAATACCAGGGGTTCCTTAGGAATGACTATTCCCATTGCAAGGGGATAGCCAATTCTGCAGAATAGAAAATGAACCAAATGACACAATAGATCTATTATGCGGATTGCGGAATGCTATTTCATTCCCAGCCTATTCTGTGAACCAAAGGCCTTATAAATATTTTAAGCCAAGGGTCTGAAATAAGCCATAGTTGTGAAGAAAGGTTGTGGCTTGTGTTTCCTATTGTTAATTGTTGGAATTGTTGTAAAAATGAAAATGCATCAATGGGTGCATACCTAGTTTTGAATAGCATTAATTTTTATATGAACTAATTGACATTTGAATTACAGGTTTTGATTTTAAGCGAAAAGCTCCACTCTGTCTCATCACAATTTGACCACCTGCGAGCCTTGCGCTTCCAAGATGCTATTAACCGGGTAGCACCAAGAAGGAAACCAAGACGGACCAGCAAAAGTAGTACATCAGAGATATCTACATCTAGCAACTTAGACCAGAGGCAGCAGAGTGATTCCGAGGCCAGGGATCCAAATGGATTGCAATCTGAGCCTATCAGAGTTCAGGAACAATTTTTAGATGACGAAACACGTGCCCTCCAGGTAACTGGTATTCTTAAATTTTCTCCATAAGGATCAGGCTTTTAAATCTTAACTGTTGGATAGGTTTGAGATTTCTTAAATCTTAACTGTTGCGTTGTTTGTAATTCAGGTCGAGTTGACTGGTCTTCTGGATGCTGTTCAACAAACAGAAACAAAGATGGTGGAAATGTCTGCATTGAACCATCTCATGTCCACACATGTTCTGCAACAGGCCCAACAGATAGAATATTTGTATGACCAGGTTAGATAAATATTTATTTGAATAAAATGAATTTATATACTCTAGAAACATTTGATTACCTTCATAAGTCATTAATAAGCTGTTATTATTTTAACTTTCTTTAATTTAACAGGCAGTTGAAGCTACAAAGAATGTAGAGCTTGGTAACAAAGAGTTAACAAAGGCCATTCAACGGAACAGCAGTAGCAGAACTTTTCTTTTGCTCTTTCTGTTTGTACTTACATTTTCAATTCTTTTCCTTGATTGGTATAATTAGTTGGATGGTAAATTATGAGATATCCAATCACAAGGTCCTGTTCCAATATTTTTGGTCTTTGCAGTACGCGATGTTAATTAGTACAGTGATATTAAAATGCCACAATACTATATTGTTTTTAGTAACAGTATTTTCTATTTCAAAACATTTAGAACAAGAATGTGCATATTCTATTACTATTACACATATCCTTTCAAAATTCGGATTCGGTACAAAATTTACAGCATACTTTGGAAAAGTAGCAACAAAAAAATGCATATTCTTCACTTATGTATGCTTACCAATATTTACTTCTGCTTGGCTGGAAGACAAAAGTAAACGTTGCTGCTTACAGTGCAGCTGGTGGGTGGTGGCAATGACAACAACATAGTTCTGTTCCTGTTTATGCATGTGATCATGGTTATCTTCTGCTACAAAGACAACCTGGGAGAGGGTTTGCATAGAAGTTTTCCTCCAACTTTGGTGCCTGTCCTACTACTCTGGGATTTGGTCCTCCTGTCCTATTTTGGTGTAAGTTTCTCAACTCTGATGCAAACTCTTTCAAAGTTAATTCCCCCCTGTCCATTTCATCCAAAATTCTAACAAAATATTTCCTGCAAACAATACCAGATATCTCAGATGAAGTGAAAGACTGATATCAAGTAAGTGGGAAAGCAGATTAACAGAATATCAGGTCATGTACTTGTCAGGATTGATGGTTTTCCGGAAGCCTTCAAACATCCTGTGGCCACGAACAGCCTTGGCCATGTTACCATCATAGGTGTAAGCAAAGACATCACTCTCAACTGCCACAATGTAATCCAAGGCTGCTAGCTGATTGTGCTTGTTTGTGAAAGGCTCCAGCTCCTCTGCAGTTGCCAAGTTAGAATGAGAGTATACATTTGGGTACTTCTCCTGCAACGCATTCAGTCCATTCTGCCCAAAAATTGTCCCTGCGACTATGTAGATTTTTGTGTTGGCCGGATACCCCATTGCCTCAAGGAATATGGCAGCCTCTTGGGGAGTCATTGGGCATGCCCCCTGGAGCCGCCTCTCTGTTCCATTTATCCGTTTCTCCTTCCAGTGCCTTGTTCTGTGTCTTAGTTTCCTCAGCTCCTCAGCTTCTTTCTTGGTAAGATTGTGATTACACCCAGTGAAAGCTAGCATATCTTTTTCATACCTGCATTTCAATTCTCAGGGATAAAGTTTTAACCCTATCTTTTTCTGCATTTAGTTATCAATCTTTATACCTCAAGTGCAGTGCGATGTAATGATCGCCATTTTCTTTGAGTCTGCTAACTAATTTTTTTGCAAGCTCTTCAATTCCATCCGTGAAACGTAGCGCTTCATACATAGCTTGGCATCTGAGCTTCTGGATTGGATCCGGGATCCCATTGTTGGCAAGGCGTGAATCAGAGTGAGTGAACTCTATCACTTTATGTTTCTTTAGTAGTTTCAAAATGACTTTGCTGTAGTAACCGGGCTGCACATAAACAACAATTTAGACTGAAGTCCTATCTCAATCTATATCATAAGACAGTCTGAAGTTATTTGTACTAGTCTCATACTATGATGTTTGTTCACCAGTTAACATCTTCATTCATATAGGGTTGAGACATAAAGGTCCGGTTTGGTAACATAGTTAGCTTATTGGTCAATTTTGGCTTATTTGATCACTATTAGTTGTTTGACTTGGTTAAACAACTAATATAAGTGTTTGATCAATTAGTTTTTTGTAACAACTTATTGCTCTAAAATGCTAAAATTCAAAAAGTTGCTTAAAGTAGCCTTTTTCGATAAGCTTTTTAAGAAAGTCATTTTGCATATAATTAGTTGCTAATTTACCAAATATCCTTTTACAATCAGCTAATGCTATTAATTAGTCAAACCCACTAACCTAATCAGCTAACAACTATTTACCAAACATCCCAAAAACTTGTTTTACTAATTTATTAGACACAGAAAACCCAGACGAGGTGGGTGGTAATACATACATAACTAGCCTAGCTTTCTGTTGTAAAAGACAAAGATTTGAGTGATGTGAGAGCTTGCCTTGGACCAAGAAACGGGAGTTTTCACTAGGGGCTTAACATCTGCAAGATGTGGTGGAAGAGCTTCTACAACCTGAACATCATCTTCCAAAGATTTTTTGAAGTGTTGCCAGTTAAAGATCTCCTTGAATTCACTGGCAACAATCAGTTCAACATTGGCCAAAGTTAGCCATTCATTTTACAGCCCCCCCAAAAAAAAGACCAAAGTGATAGAAATTCCTAGGGCATCTAATGAGCTTTTTGAGCGGAGAAAACTCCTCCATGGAAGTAAAAAGCTGATGTGGATTAAGGGCACCAACATAAACCAATGCTTATGACCACTAGCTTTTGATTAAGAACATCCCCAATAGGCATGAATTTTGTGGAGTTTTTGCAGATGTGACTATGAGAGAGAAGGGAAAGAAGAAAAGAAAAGAGAAAGCTGCAGCAGGAAAAACTAGGAGTCCACGCGCTCAGCTGGACGCTGCCGTGCGCATAACGCGCACCAAGGAGCATGTTTACTGGTCTAGTAGGGTTCACATATCTGACAAAAACTAAGGTCTCCCTACAAGGACTCAACACTTTCTCTCTCCTCTCCCTCTCTCTTCCATATAAGCAACCCAACCTGCAAAAACCCCCTTAGATTCACTAATGGGAATGCTCTAAGGGCACCAACATAAACCAATGTTTATGACAATGCCCTCTAATTATAGCACACCACCTTATTAGCATGTAGTTGCACTCAATTATTCTTGAGTTTGAAATCCATAATCATACCTGGGATCTGTCCAAAAAGATTTGTGATCTAAATAAGGAATAACCAAAGTAGCATTCATTAGCTTAGCTATGACTACCATATCGCTGATCTGCAACGTAACGGTGTTGAAGAAACACAAATTAAAACAAGTCCATCAGATAGCTTAATTTGAAGCTGGACAATCTCACAGCACTTTCCAACAAAAAAGATCAATTAATTAAGATGGTTTCTTACCCCAGTTTTCATTTGATTTAATCCACCGTTTGCATGGACTAGGATGTACCCATTGGTGCTATTTTGAAGCCCTGAGAGAAGGTAAAACTTACAAAAAATGAATAAGGTAGCTAGACTTGTGAAAGTCCAACTAGTTAATTGCTACTTGATAATTGCTTGAACGTACTTGTATCTCTACTTGATCGCTCTACGCATTTAGTGTAGTTGTCGCTTAGAGGGTTTCTCCAGATCTCAGAATCCTTAAATCACAAATAATTGTTAAACAAGTAAAATGATAATCACATAATATAATTATAATAATAAAAGAACAAAATACTCTATTTGTTGCTTCAAGTTTAAAATCAATATTACATGCGTGATAAATAATTACCTTAAATTGCACTTTTTTTTTATTAATTATCTAACCATGCAAATTATATTGTGATTCTTGAAGTATTTTCATTGAAAACATAAGTTATACCCAACAATATACAAAAGTTAACTCCAACTAAAGTTAGTGAGTTTATTGCTAATTCAAACACATTGTTATTGGTATTATGTATTTTTAACTAGTAGTAATATAAAGAGAGAAATTGCAAATCCAGAAAAAAAGAACTTCTATGCTGATTTTATCTAGTAATATTAGTACCTATAGTCAATACAATACTTATTTTCTTATTAATTGATTAATTCATTATATAAATAAGCATATTAAGTGACCAATTACCATATAGTGTTATGACATTCCGGTTGCCATACTCTTAGGCTGAAAAAATGAGTATTTTAAAAAAAAAACATATTAAGTGTGTGTGTATATAATAACATAGTGGGTTGAGTGAATTCTATGTGGGTTTTGCATATCAAACTCACACCCAATTCAACATGCTATGGGTTTAAAAGAATACATGATATTAATTAGATTATAAAATGTGATTCGTAAAAATTTTCAATTACCATTTACTGATAAGCATACAAATTTAAAATAGGTTGATTAACCAACCTCTCTTATGTGATTTATCATGTACATACCTTTTGATAGTGATTGCATGTTTCGTTCTGTCACAGAAAAAAAAAACACTCCTTAACAACTTGAACAATCTTTTGTTTTAATAAATTGTATATAAATATATTAATATATTATATTATTTGTCAAAACTTTTTTATTTTAAAGAAAACTGTAATATAATATCATACACAGGAATGAGGAATATAATTGAAGCAAGGACAGAAGGGACTGAGATGTTTAGAAAAGTTGGTGTCCCCAACTTTTTCAATTAACTTTTTGAGAAAAGAATTTATACCAAATAGTTATTAGCTAAGAGTTAATTTACCAAATATTTTTTTATAATCAATTAATATTATCAGCTAGTTATACATTCTAATCCAATCAACTAACAACCATTTACCAAACAGGGCCCCTATATATTTACTAATAAGCACACAAATTTAAAATAAATTGATCAACCAGCCTCTCCTATGTGATTTACATACCTTTTGATAGTGGTCGCATGTTTCATTCTGTCACCAAAAAAAAAAAACTCCGTAACAACTTGAACAATCTTTTGTTTTAATAAATTGTATATATATATTAATATATTTAGTGAAAATATATTATATTATTTGTCAAATTTTTTTTAAAAGAAAACTGTAATATCATGCATACACAGGAATGAGGAATATAATTGAAGCAAGGAGAGAAGGACTGACATGTTTAGAGAAGTGGGTGTCCGGAACGGCGGCGGCGCGACGACGACGACCACCACCAGCACCACCGTCGGCGGCGAGAGACGGCGGCGGGAGTTGCAAGAAGTCATTGGGGCTCATCCTAGCATGCACCTGAAGAAAGGATTTCATGAGGGAGATCTTAACGAAGGCGGTGGAAACCGCGAGCAACGTGAGAGCTCCGAGAATCCATCCGCTAAGGTTCCTGCCGGGCATCACAACCCTCGCCGCACAGCTCACAATCCTCCTACGCAACGCCCCGCCGGCCGCCGGCGTCCGGTGTTGACTATTATGATGGTGGGCGGCGTGGCTAATCATGTTATTACCAGCGCAGCCTGCTGCATCTTCGTGCTCCCCCGCTCTGCGCCTCGTCTTGGCCACGGTCGTCGTCGCCGTCGTCGGCAGCGGCGGCTTGGCGCCGCCGCCGCTGGTGGTGGTGGTGGCGGGCGACATTATCTTTAATTAATTAATTAATTATTAACGGCTGCGCTGCGGCGGCGAGGAGATATATATGATTAGATTATTATTATTATTATTATTATTATTAGGGCGGGAGGGATTAAGCGATGGAGAAGTAAAGATAGATAATAAGGAATTAAGGAGAGAAGAGAGAGATATGGGTCATCATATCATCCTCTCCATGCAGTCTAGTAATATGTTGGTGCCATTGTCCACTGCCATTTTCCTCCGGTCGGTTAGTTTTTGTAGAGTAATGGATCCGATTTATATGCCTATAACCTCGTTCCTTTCTCAGTCTTTTCTCTTCCCTATCAACGGTACCTAGTGTATATATATATGTTTCTTTTTTCAACCAAATATGTGACAACCAATAACCAAAGATATTATTGTTATCAATTGCAATACATGCATGCATCCGATCCATATATACGACTAGCTAAAGTATGTTAATATATTTACGTGTTACAAAAAGATTAGTTCAAAACGAAAATGGTAAACAAGTGAGTAGAACATGATTCTCATATTTAAATGGTAGACTTTATTGGTTAAGTTTGCACACAAAATCTTCTTTGTATGATTTATATCTCTATTGTATGGTTGTGAACTATTATACAAGAATGAATTTACCCGATGCACATGCATATTTCAATAATAGCTACAAGTTCTCCTTCAACTAATATATATATATATTGTTGGAGGGTCCAGATAAGACCAAATTTTCAAGTAAAAAGTGATGACTAATATGATTTAGATCGATGATATGATTGATTATTGAGGGATACGTAAAGGGACTTGAAGAATTTTATAAATATTGCAAACTTAAAGTTTGTAATAATTATAAAAGTGACCATTAATTTATTATTTTACTAAAACCTCAACATTTGATGAATTTGATAGATGATTGTGATTATAATTACATTCAAATGAGAACAAAATTTTCCAATAAAAAGTACGGAATGATCTAAACTGTCCATTAGGAGTCATCTACAGTTGAGAGTTTTATTAGTAAAAAAAAACATAAGGGATTAATTTTGTAATTATTAAAAACTTAAATTTTTTATATTTATAAAAAGAACCATACATTTTTCCTTTATTTTTTCACAACCCTTAATCCTTGATTAATCCAGTTGGATGGATCATGTCAGTCTTAAAAAAATAATTAGTAACCAAACACGACAATTTATATAGTGGGCAAGGGTCCACAATGCACTTTGGACCTTGGTCAAATATACAGAATTTGACTTCATAAAGTACAGAATTCATGTTCATAATACACATACATATAAACATGGTATAATGAATATGAATGAAACACTTAATATAATACACATAATTCATGTTCATAATGCACATAATTCATGTTAATTATACAGTGTTTATGTGAATGTGCATTATGAACATGAATTCTGTACATTATTAAGTCAAATCTGTGTATTGGATCAGAGTCCACAGTGCACTGTAGACCCTAGTCTATGATATAATGATTGACCAAATACTACGAAGTGCAAAACCACTGATTTCGGCAAATTATGCTATAGACCTGAGTTCACCTTGCAAGGTAGACCCATGTCCATATTTACAATTTTAAAATTCTATGTTTACAATTTTATAACTTTATGTTCACAATTTTAAAAATTTATACTCACAATTTTAGATTTCAATATACAAAATTACATTACTCAATATTCACAATTTTTGAATTCAATATTTACAATTTTGTTATATAGATTCAAAAATTGTGTTATACTATTGAATATAGAGTTATGAAATTGTGAACATAAAGTTATGAAATTATGAACATATAGTTCTGTAATTGTGAATATAGAATTAAAAAATTGTGAATATAGAATTTTAAAATTGTTGTGAACATGGACCTAGGTCCCATAACAACCGACTGGTTTCTAGTTTGGGCTACTTTACTTTTATCCGTAGCCCAATTCAAATTTATTAATCAAAACCTAAGCCCAAGATTTTCTATAAAATGGACCTAAAAGGCTTAAAGCCCAATACCAATTTATAAACCCACCCCAACTTATATATACCTCTCTTCGACATTAACATTCAATTAGGGTTTAGCTTCTTCTTCGCAGGCGCCACCGTCACTCTCCGCCGTAGCTCCCATTCTGCAGTCAAAAATGGTGAAGGGAAGTCAAGGCGAGCGCATCAGGTTACCGTTTCTCCTTTAACTTTACGAAAATTCTCATTTATATTCTCTCATTTTATCTTACATTTCTTTCGGATTTTTCTGCTCGCAGACTTTATACCAGAGGGACGATTCTCGGGTACAAGAGGTAATGCACCAAATTCCTGTTCTGATCTTAAATGCTTTTAGTTTTATTCTGCTCAAAGGTTTTGATTTTTGATTTTTAATTTTTTTTTTGTGTTAATTTGGGGATAGATCGAAGTCGAACCAGTATCCAAACACCTCCCTGATTCAGATCGAGGGAGTGAACACTAAAGAGGAAGTGGATTGGTACCTGGGAAAGCGCATGGCGTATATCTACAAGGCTAAGACCAAGAAGAACAAGTCTCACTACCGTTGTATCTGGGGAAAGGTCTGCCGGCCACACGGCAATAGCGGCGTCGTCAGAGCTAAGTTCAAGTCCAACTTGCCGCCTAAATCCATGGTGCGTTTCAATTGCTCAAATTCTTCAGTTTAAGCATTGAGCTTGCACGTATTAGAATGTTTTGGGGTTTTTCTATTTTTCTGTTGTTTATATTTTTCTTTCTTAATTTTGTAGGGGAACAAAGTTAGGGTTTTCATGTACCCAAGCAACATATAAGGTATTCCTCACTGTTTTTATCATACAATTTGTTGCTTTTTGGCATTTTAAGCTCTTCTAGTTGTAAACTTATGAAACTTGTAGCCCAGAATAATGTGCAGATAGATCAGTGAAACAACTTTTGATGAGTCTTCTGTTTTTTATTGTTTAAATATGGGAATTGATAGTTATGGTCAAGGAATGATGAATGTGGTTTTGATTCATTTTTGGCAAAAGAGCATTGACAGGGATGCTGCAGGGTCATCTAAATTCTCACAAATTGTTGTGAAAGTTGCAGTTCTTTATAAATGATGCTCTAAATTATTTATTAGCATTTGTTTATCTCTACATTGCCCTTGACTGTTTGCTCTGCATTCGGTTATAATCCAGCTGAGTAAAACATCATGCTTAGATTTCATTAGTTAGTATCTACATTTCGTTATATGATCCAGTCTTGATCATATTATCATATTGCTTATAGTCAGCTGCTCTTGCTGGCACATTTATATAGTTCACAATCCTTAAAATTTCCTTCATAGTTGAGTATGTATGCCGGGTTTGCAACTTGAAGTAAAGTGTATTTCTTATGTCTGCACCAGATTCTTTTGCTGTTCTTAAATGATGACGCTCTTTGTTCATATTTAGTTTGTGCTAATACTATAGCAATCTCTAAATTTTAAGGATTTGCTGGTTTTTAACTTTAGTGGCAATGCTTCATTTTCAACTCCGTAGGTGCTAACTTTTAATCCTTGTATCCTGACTTTGCAGAGGAGGGAAGATGAAGATGAGGGTTGTAGCGGGTTTTGGAGACTAATATTTATATAGTAGTCAAATTTGCCGTGTTTTACTCTTTTGTTAGACAATGTTCGAATTGTACGAATCAACATATGGTCAAATGCAACTACTACTTTCGGTCATTTGACATCCTTTTTGACTGCATTAGAGATCATGATACTGTTTTGTGTTTTGTTCATTTGAGATCCTTATTTTCCATATTGTTCTGTCTTTTGTTCAGTGTTTTCAACTATTTCTCTATTTCCCCTTCTTTTTTGTTCGCAAGGGTTTATGAGCTATTCGAGCGGCCGTGTGGGTTTTGAATTTCATCACCGTTAATCCGGAAATGAGTTTTACCAATTGTCCAATTTGTTTTGTGGTTAGGGTTGGAATCATCGTGTGAAAATGTATAATATTTTTAGGGTATAATTAAATTTAAAATTTTGTATTTATTACATAATATATAATATAAACGAATTCATATAATTTTTGGTTTTGTTGATTAATAGAAAATGAATACCCTGTTCCACCAGATTTTAGTTATATGGTAGTTGATGGTCACACAATCCTATGTAGATCATGGTTCGGTCTGATGTCTTCTAAATGTACCAAATACATCACTCCGATATAACCGATGCCTTCTAAAATGTACCAAATACATCACTCCCATATATTTTCACACATAAGGTGCACTATTTGGTGAATGTAGACTTCTAAAATCTATTAGAGTAATTTTTGAAGTATTTTATTAATGGTCATGCACATGAGGCTTGCAGATTAGTGGATCAGCTTGTTGCTGTATACAAGGAAGCAGCAATGAGAAGGCTCTCACTAATTGGTTTCGATCCCATTCCCTTTGTGCAATTTGTTCTTTAAACTAAAATGTAAGGTGCAACTATGGAATTTACATTAGCATTAGGAGTAGCAGTGAAAAGATACTTATCTTCAAAATCCGTGAGATTTTGTGATGGTTGATACTCTGTGAACCTGATGAGAAGTCAATCTGATACTTGAGTGTCAAGTTTGGGTACATAACTCCCCATTGCTGCCCTTTGCCATTTCCCTTCTCAGTCATTTCATCAAACAGTTGATAGATATAAGTCTGAGCCACCCCTTCTCTCCTCAATGGAGTCCCCAGTCCTGATTTCAGGTGTGAAACCAGTCCCTTCAGGTACATCTCCGCATACAGCTCACTCGCATCCGGCGTCGCCCCAGCTTGTTGATTGCTGCCGCTGCCGCCGTCGGAGCAAGGCCACCCGGTCTCCGTCACGACGATCGGGATATCCTCATGGCCGGAAACCGTCAGTGCCGTAATCACCGAGTCCACCATCATGTCGAACAGGTTGTGGTACCGGACTCCGGTGATGACGTCATCGCGGAAGTTGAATGCTCCTTCGCGGAACAGAGCGAAGCCGACGGTGATCTCCGCGTGGAGCTTGTAGACGTTGTAGGGATTGAGGTTGACGAGGAAGGAGGAGTTTGTGTCCTCCAGGAACTGGAGCAGCGGTCTCATGATGATCGAGTTCACCGGCTCCTGGAACTCGCCGGACGAAGGCGGAAAAGTCTTGGCGACGACGTTGATGAAGGAGAACGTGGTGGAGACGGATATCCAGTGGATACCTAAGTCGCGGAGAGCGAGACGGAGGTTTCGCAGGGCGGTGATGAGGTAGGTGGAAGGATCGGAGACGTCGGGAGAGGCGGAGGAGATGACGTCAACTCCGACGGAAATGAGAGTGATGCGAGAGCGAGGATGGAAAGGGAGGACATGATCGTAGAGCCAGAGCGTGGCGGAGCTGCGATTTCTGGCGAAGGAGGGAACCAAATAGTTGGGGACGGAGAGGAGGAGGGAGATGTTGGTGTATGAAAAGGCGCGGACGGCGGCCGGAGTTGGATTAACGAGGCGTACGGCGGCGACGTCGAGAGAACTGAGATAATTGGCCACCTGCTCCGGCGGCGGAAGGCCGGGAGAAGGCGTGTAGGTGAATCCGATAGCTGTTCTGGTGGTTGCGGCGGCGGCTGAGGCGCGGTGGCTCTGGAAGCATAGTGAGAGAACGGTGATGAGAGAGAAAACGAAAAACCTTAGAGAGAGAAGAAAATGCATATTGTATTGGTTCCCCTGCTCTGTAGAGAGAGGTTTTAGCAGTTATGGTGAGCTCTCTGAAAAGTGAACGCGAGTCAACTCAGTCCTGACTCAGTGACTCTAGAGCTTAGGCGCACGCGAGCAGCGCATTTTAGCATAACCTCTGTGAAATGCTCAGTTAAGTTGGTTAGTTATTTCTGTTTCGGTGTTTCGAGGTGCAGGCTGCACTGCTGAACCCGATATTAGGAGCCCAATAAAATGACTCCACGTCAGCGAAACTGAATAGCCTTCTTAATTGCGCGCCAAATATTTGGCCACTTGAACTCTTTCTTGGGCTTGCTTGAGATATACTATGGGCTCTTACTTTTGGTGGGCCAACTTTTCTTTACAAACTTTTATAATTTCATACATATACTGTTGGCTGAAAATTATATCATGAATCAAAATCTATCTTGGGAGGTGGATTTTAGTCTAAAATGACATATAAATTATGCCTGCTATTACATATTATGTACATATAAGTTTATAAATACAAATAATATGCTAATTTCACATATATAAAATTTATTACAGATACATAATTTAAAAGATCCACAATACGAGGTGGACACTGGTCCATGGTTTAACAATGTACTCTTGGCCATCATCCAAATTTCTAGATGGAAAATGTATTTTTTTCTATCCAGAATTTCTCTTCGATATATTTCCACTTGCGTCACATCCTCAAAATTTGACTTTTACTCAGTCGAAAATTTTGAATCCATCAAAGTAAGATGAATTCCCACAAGTGTTTTTGTGTAACTCAAAATGTTATGTTTGATAAACTCTTTATCTCATAGTTAATAAATAAAAGAAGAGATACAAGAGGTAGATGATGAATAGTATCTCCAATTCCAAAAAAGTAGTAAAATTATATATATAGGGGGTGGGATGTGTGAAGCAAATTGGTGAATAGAAACAAAATAGAGAGGTGAGGGTAGCTTAGGGATCACATATTCAATTCTTGTGTAGAAGCAGTGCAGTGTCTGAGTCTCACAAATGAGAGATGCTAAATACTTGTCTCCCTCCTCCATACAATATATAATAAGCCTAAAGCCTATCTATATATACAAATCACAACCCCACCTTTCAACTGCTTATCAGTTGCCACCCTCAAACTTTTCTTCTTCTTCTTCTTCTGGAATTGAGTGTCAACAAACACAATCATGGAGACTGGTATCACATGCTATGCACGTGCAGCTCTCCTCCCAAATCTCACCTCTCAACATTCATCTTCACTAGCTACTCCAGGCTGGTCCATTTCTCCATCTTTCAACACCAGGGTATGTATGTATTGTTGAGCATATAATATATAAACATAAATGTACAATTCAACTATCAGTTTAGACTTTTAGTTGAGATGGAGTACATATTTTAATTTGATATCAGAGCCAACCCATGCCAAAGGTCATGGGTAATCTACACGCACACGTGAGGGGGCGTGTTGAGCATATAATATATAAATATAAATGTGCAATCTAACAATCAGTTTAGGCTTTTAGTTGCTTCAATTTGTATGTGTTACTCTCCAGCATAATTTCTTCAAGAATCCTGCCATCTTAATTATCTGCATGGATGGTATAATTGAGATGAATGAAAGATTAGAATCCAACATGAATCTACCTATCTACCTAGTAACTATAAGAAAGGGGAGAAAATTAAAGAATCTTTAATGTAAAGATAATTGTATATATGCTGACACTCAAAACTGATATTGCAGAGTTTAAAGAGTTCATTATTCGGGGAATCATTGCGCGTTGTGCCTAAATCTTCACTAAATGTTGTGAAGACAAGGAAACAGTCTTCCCCAGTGACCAAGTGTGAGATAGGTGACAGCCTGGTGAGTCAGATCATCCATTATACATATATAAATGTTAATTAGTTGATGCCATATATGTGAAGAATGAGGTGACAGAGAGAATTTGGTTTTGTATTTTAAGGAAGAATTCCTTACAAAGTCGACGTCGGACAAGGGGCTGATTAGCCTGATGATGTGCATGGGAGAGGCACTAAGAACAATTGCATTTAAAGTCAGAACAGCTTCTTGTGGAGGAACAGCATGTGTCAACTCTTTTGGAGATGAGCAGCTTGCTGTTGATTTGCTGGCTAATAAGCTCCTATTTGAGGTTTCTAGACTCTGACCCTGTTTGGTAAATGGCTGTTAGCTGATAGCTGATGACTAGTTGATAACATTAGCTGATTGTAGAAAGGTGTTTGGTAAATTAGCTGTTAGCTGATAGTTGTTTATTATTAATTGTGTTTTATTGTGGATATCTATCTAGGCTTTGACTTACTCACATTTCTGCAAATATGCCTGTTCTGAAGAAGTCCCTGAGCTCCAAGATATGGGAGGGCCAACTGAGGGTACCCACTTTGCAGATATTCTGTTTCTAAACTCATAATTTACTACAGAAATGTTCTGATATATAATTGCACTTGCAGGAGGATTTAGTGTTGCATTTGATCCACTTGATGGTTCCAGTATTGTGGACACTAACTTCACTGTGGGAACCATCTTTGGCGTTTGGCCCGGGGATAAGCTAACCGGAGTTACAGGGAGAGATCAGGTTGCAGCAGCCATGGGGATATTCGGGCCTCGTACTACATATGTTCTGGCTCTTAAAGACGTCCCTGGAACACACGAATTCCTCCTCCTCGACGAAGGTTGATCAATATACTGTTCTTTTCATCGTTTGCTGCATAGACTTGAATGAAAACTTTCGTAATGATATCGTCTTGGGTGACCAGGAAAATGGCAGCATGTGAAAGACACAACCGAAATTGGAGAAGGAAAAATGTTCTCCCCGGGGAACTTGAGAGCCACATTTGATAATGCTGACTATGCTAAGGTTTCACCTTGTCCTATTGCTAATCTGCTGTTATTTCTTGGCTATATATGAGTGTTCCTTTCATTAGTTTGAACTGAAATCGTTTCTCGTGACTCTGTGATTCCTTGATAACAGCTAATTGACTACTATGTTAGGGAGAAGTACACCCTGAGATACACCGGAGGAATGGTGCCTGATGTAAACCAGGTGTTTTATCTTCAAAATTTCTAAATAAGTCTGGCATAAGCTGGGAAACCTAATATATCAAAAAAAAAAAAAAATTCGAAGTAAGAATCTGCACTTATGAGATCATGGAACTGATAAAATGAATGCTGTCAAATGTGCAGATCATTGTGAAAGAGAAGGGAATTTTCACAAATGTGGTATCCCCATCAGCCAAGGCCAAGTTGAGGCTGCTCTTTGAGGTGGCTCCATTGGGGTTCTTGATTGAGAAAGCCGGGGGGTATAGCAGCGACGGGGAAAAGTCTGTGCTCGACAAGGTGATCAATAATCTTGATGAGAGGACTCAAGTGGCTTATGGTTCCAAGAATGAGATTATCCGATTCGAGGAGACACTCTATGGATCCTCCAGGCTTAAGGCTGCTGAGCCAGTTGGAGCTGCCGCTTAAGTTAAGCGTGCCTGTATGATCCAATTCGCCCTCGTAACGTTTTGGTTTGTTTGTAAAACAGAATTTACCAATGCTTTTGATTTGGAGTACCTTTGCTTCATCTTCTCTACCCAAGAAAACAATTTTGGATGGACAAGTATCTAGATGCCACCTAGAATTTAGCCTTCTGTAAATGTATTATGTTCTTAATCAATGGTTAAGATCAGCAAACCAATTGTATTCTAGCTTCTTTTGCTTTATCAGGAAAGTGCATAGTGGTATGACTTGGCATCACCCAAAATGGGTTAAAGTCTAAAACCTTAAAATCTGATTTGTACAGATAACTTAGTACTAATCAGGTCCTGGGTGGTAAACCAGCAAGATGAAACTTAAACTTTTTCTTAACTTCTGATTATGATTAAGTATGTACTGTTTACCATACTCACACTGCTCGGGAATAGTCTCAAATGTGATATCTTAAAGTTCTGAGTCAAGTATGGGACAAAATGTCTAGGGCAACCAGACAAGTTGGTCAGGCTGTTAACTTGGAAATAATAAGGTTACAAGTTCAGCTCCCAACAGGAGCGCTCTATTGGCCTTCTTGATTTGAGCCAGTTAGTTATGAACAACCTAAACTGGTTTACCTGCTTATAGTCCTTTGCCGGCTAGGGTCAGTGCAGGTGTCGGGTAGTGACTGCGAGTTTCCCTAGTCACTCAAAAAAAGGGAAGAATTCATGCTCCAAAAAACTTACAGTTATGGTTAAAAAGAATGTGAGGAATCATACATATTCTGATGTTTCATGAGTGTAGAAACAAGACAAATTAAGGTTAGATGTAGGTTTCAAAGGAGCCTGGAATTCTCACATCTGTTGCAGTCGATGGGCACTTCTGTATTTGGACAAATATACTCCCAAGCTTTATGTAAAATTGAAGATAACTTAAGAGTGTGAAATTGCATGGATGCATACCTTTACTCACCTAACCAGGTAAAATGACATTCCATCAATATATCATTCTTCATCCCTCTATATCAATGATTCTGAATTCGCCTATTCGGGTATACTTTGGGTGCAAGAGAGATCATAGAGGGCAGTAGAAGCCAAGGGAAAGAGGAGCAATGGCGAGGCGGGTGCTTGCTATAGTGCTAGTGGTGGTAGTTGCTGCTGCTTGCACTTTCCCTGTCTCTGTCGAGTCCACGATTCGCCATTACAAGTTCACTGTAAGTACCTGAAAAAAGTAGCAGAAATGGTTTAGTAGAAGTGTTGTGAATTTGTGATGAGCTTATGTTAATCTGATGGTGCAGGTGGTGATGAAGAACACATCGAGATTGTGCGCGAGCAAGGCTATTGTGGTGGTGAATGGGAAGTTCCCGGGGCCTGTTCTGTATGCCAGAGAAGGCGATACAGTGCTCGTGAGAGTGGCTAACCATGTCCAAGAAAATGTTTCAATTCACTGGTATGTATGAAACCATGCTTTAATACTCCTATCTGGCTTTCTGCATCTTATGAATTTAGAGCTGTCGAAACAGGCAGGCAAGGCGAGGCCCGTCAAAGCCTGCCATATGGCGGGGGCAATACGGGCTCAACATATCAAAGCCTGCCCCACCCTTTTCGTGGGATAGGGCGGGCTAAGCCCGTTTTGATAGCTCTATATGAATTGAAGGAAAAAAGCTAGTATTTTCTGGTACTAGAGGATGAATGTTAATCTGTAGGCATGGAGTGAAGCAGTTTCGAACCGGGTGGTCAGATGGACCGGCATATATAACACAGTGCCCAATACAGCCAGGCCAAAGCTATCTGTACAATTTCACCCTTACAGGCCAGAGAGGCACTCTTCTGTGGCATTCACACATCAATTGGCAAAGGGCTACAGTTCATGGTGCTATTGTCATCTTGCCTAAACTTGGTGTTCCTTATCCATTCCCTAAGCCAGACAAGGAAGAAATCATAGTATTAGGTAAGTCAAAAATTCAGTTCCTTTTCGTAGTTTCGTGTTTTCTGTCTGTCAATTAGCAACAACGATCAATCGTTTCTTTGGATGGTAGGAGAATGGTGGAATTCGAATGTCGAAGATGTGATCAACGATGCAATGCAGTTAGGGATTCCTCCAAATGTATCAGATGCTCACACTATTAATGGCCTCCCTGGACCAACTCCAACCTGTTCTTCAAAGGGTACTGAGATTCTTGATTTTTTTTTTTTTGCAACAAAAGAGATGTCTAGCTCCGATTTGAAGACTAAAACTGGTTTATGCAGGGTATAATCTGGAAGTGGAGAGTGGGAAAACATACTTGTTGCGGGTGGTTAATGCAGCGCTGAACGAGGAGATGTTTTTCAAGATTGCGGGGCACAGATTGAGGGTAGTTGAGGTTGATGCTACTTATGTTAAGCCCTTCGAGACAGACACCATTTTCGTCGGTCCAGGCCAGACCACGAATGCAGTCCTGACTGCAGACCAGAAGGCGGGCAAATACCAGATAGCGATCTCGCCTTTCATGGACACCATAGTAGCCACTGACAATCAAACTGCAACGGCTACTTTAAGTTACAAAGGGACTCAGCTCTTAGCCTCTACTGCCCTCACAATCATGCCCCTACAAAACGCCACGCCAGTGACAAGTACTTTTGCAGACTCCCTTAGAAGCCTGAACTCGAGACTCTACCCTGCAAACGTCCCGCTGAGTGTTGATCATTCTCTGGTTTTCGCGATTGGTGTTGGTGTCAATCCATGCCCCGCTTGCTCGAGTGGAGCCCGGGTCGTTGCAGATATCAACAATGTCAGCTTTGTCATGCCTACTACAGCTCTCCTTCAAGCTCATTACTATAACATAAGCGGAGTTTTCACAGACGATTTCCCTGGAACGCCTCGAATGCCTTTCAACTACACGGGCACTCCGCCAGCAAATATGCAGACACAGAATGGCACAAAGGTTTACAGATTGGGGTTTAACTCCACTGTCCAGATTGTGATCCAAGGCACTTCTATTATTGCACCAGAAAGCCATCCAACCCATTTGCATGGCTTCAATTTCTATGTTGTTGGAAAAGGACTCGGAAACTTTGATCCCCGAAACGACCCCGGGAAATTCAATCTGATCGACCCTGTCGAAAGGAACACAGTCAGCGTACCCACAGCCGGATGGACTGCCATCAGATTCAGAGCAGATAATCCAGGCATGTTTTCCAAATTACAAAACTATATTTGTTTTGCCAAATTTCTAACTTGTATGTATTTGTTTCAGGTGTTTGGTTTATGCATTGTCATCTGGAAATCCATACAACATGGGGACTAAAGATGGCATTTTTGGTGGAAAATGGTAAGGGCCCCTATGAATCCATCCTTCCTCCTCCAAGTGACCTGCCCAAGTGCTGATGGGGTGTTCATATCCAAGAAACATACAGATATGATGGATTCCTGTATATCATTTTCTGATTTGATTGTATTCTGGACTGCCAAATGTGTATTCCTTGTATGTTCATTAAGTGCATTTTAAAAGGAAAAACCATATCAAAGTTTTTTCTCCATCTTTAAGTCTTCCTAGGAGGAGGAATTTAGTAAACCAATGGAACAGAATGAATTAGCAATGAAGTGCTTAACTGTCTAAGCTCAAAAATGTTTTCACTCTGAAGAAGATAATTCCATTTTTAGCATTAGATTCACAAATAGTCTATGAACAATCATAGAAGTATAATAAAGTAGTGTACATGAAGGATGAGTGCATGAGGGCCATGTGTATGGATAGTTGAGGATCCAAGCAACATAAAAAAAAAAAAAAAAATTAGAAGGGTTTCATCTGAAGGTTAATGACTGAAATAGGAATAAGTTAGAAGTAAATGACAAAAATAAGAAGATTTTAAAAAATGTACAATTTCGAGAGCAGTTAGTATTTTCCTAATAATTATTATTATGGGAAAATGGCATCTTTAGTCCCTGAGTTATAGGGGTAGTGTAGACTCAGTCCCTGAGTTATGGCTGTATGCGAGTTTAGTCCCTCAGTTATTCGCAAAGTGGCGAGTTTAGTCCTTGGCCATTAAATTTGACGAAAAAATTTAAAAATATTCAAAATTTGAGGGGTAAAATAGGAAATTCACATTTTATTATTATTCTTATATCAAAATCACTTTTACAACATTATTTTTCACTTCTTAGCCTAATTATTTTCAAGATTTTTCATTTTTAAAAGCATTTTAATAACTTTCAAATGACTTGTTAGGAACCTGACTCTCGTATAACACACTTAAAACTTAGCACAAATAAAGAAATGCATGATCATTGTATTTAGGTGTATGAAACACACTATCCTAACAAGTTTTTATCTTTTTACTAAGCAACAAATGTAATAAAATTAAAACTTTTGAGATTTTTTTACACACTATCCTATCTCAAAAGTTTTAATTTTATTACATTTGTTGCTTAGTAAAAAGATAAAAACTTGTTAGGATAGTGTGTTTCATACACCTAAATACAATGATCATGCATTTCTTTATTTGTGCTAAGTTTTAAGTGTGTTATACGAGAGTCATGTTCCTAACAAGTCATTTGAAAGTTATTAAAATGCTTTTAAAAATGAAAAATCTTGAAAATAATTAGGCTAAGAAGTGAAAAATAATGTTGTAAAAGTGATTTTGATATAAGAAGAATAATAAAATGTGAATTTCCTATTTTACCCCTCAAATTTTGAATATTTTTAAATTTTTTCGTCAAATTTAATGGCCAGGGACTAAACTCGCCACTTTGCGAATAACTGAGGGACTAAACTCGCATACAGCCATAACTCAGGGACTGAGTCTACACTACCCCTATAACTCAGGGACTAAAAATGCCATTTTCCCTATTATTATTATTGGACTTATCAATCTTCTGTCATCACTCTATGCTTTGGCATTGTCCACATTACCAATCTGCCATCTAAGTCTGTGGTTAATGATCCCGCTGCTACAGACGCCCTTGCTTCACGCGGCAACCACATGAAGACGACAATTAATTCCATTCTACATTAGTACCCTACAAACTCAATATGACTACATGATACCAAGGTTATTAAGGCGGACTTTTTAGGCGAGATGCCGTCAACCGCCTAAGAATGAGTAATATATATATATATATATATATATATTTATTCAAATGTGACCGCGCCCTTATGTGCGGCCGTGCGGTTTACACCACTCAATGTTAAGAAATGCACTACTCAATATTACGAAATGCACCACTCAATAACATTGAGTGGTGTATTTCATATTTAAGAAACACACCACTCAATGTATTGAGTGGTGTATTTCGTAACATTGAGTGGTACATTTCTTAACATTGAGTGGTGTAAACCGCACGGCCGCACGTAAGGGCGCGGCCACACCTGAACATGACCCTATATATATATATATATATATATATATA